>NC_056726.1:652047682-652050182 GCF_019279795.1 Protopterus annectens
CAGGGAAGTCATGCTTCTCACCATGACACAAATATTAGTACTATGCACTGTGTAACTACCATGCACAGTGTTTGTTCTCATAGTTGCCCCACCTCAGATTTCAGATTTCCTAGTGCTTCTAATTGTAATGGAAGTCTTGTTTCACATTCAGCTCTCTAACAAAACCAACTCCAGTACCATTTTAACAGGCTCAAATACAAATGTTGTTTTCTCGGCTCCTACAACTATTCAATCAATTTCCCACTTTCCTACACATTTCCTTAACCCTAATATTTCATCTAACAATGTCAACATTTTAGGAAATGAAATATTTCATTTTTTTAAACAACCATGACGGCATTAACCCTTTCTTGAACATTAATTCCCAATATTTGTCTATGCAAAACTACTCAGAATCTGGAGTTCCTTCTGAATGCAAACCTTTAGTTTACAAATTGGAAAGACTGCTTATGATTTTTAAAATTATTGACACTGACAATTTATACTTAGATGCATGCATTCAACAAGGTATTGTTCCGAAAGGGTTACGGTTCTTTAAATTTCCTATCTGAACAACCCTTGATTCTCAGTTTCACAAAGATTTATGCAAACTATTTAATGACACTGGATTATCTTCTCTTCGCATTATGAAGGCTGACAACTCCATGAAATTCAGGACCTTAATAAAGAAATTGATTCCTTACATTATGACATCTTCAAGCATCATCAATTCAACTTCATCAAGCCTCTATATGACTCTATCTCTCCTAAGCTGACCAGACACATTGCCACAGTCATCCACAGAAAGAGACAAAAACTGGAGAGAGATGTTTCACAGTACCAATCTAATAAAGCCTACCCCCTTAGATACAGATACAATGATTTCTCTGACTTTGACCATGGAAACAACTCCTGGTTTCAACATTGAAATGGTTCTCACCGGGACAATGTTAACAGCAATAATTCTCTTTTTGATAGAAATTTTACTGACAACAGACTTTCACCTTTTCAAAGCCATTTCAACAGAAATACCAGATCTTCCAACTACACACCCAATCAAAGTGCATTCGTCAGAAATGCTAGAAGTTCTAACTACACACCACATCAAAGCTCAGTCAACAGAGAAGCTAGTACTTCTCAACACACTCCCTACTAAAACTTATTTAGCAGAAATGCCAGTTCTTCAAACTACAACCAAAGCCTTCATCCTCCCATCAACAACACACCTGTGACACTCAAGAATTATACAGAGCACCTAGCTCACTCTTCATCTAATGATGGACCACCTTCTTCTACTTCTACTTCAGATTCACCTTACACTGGTCTCGCAGCTACTACTTTGTCTTCGTATACCACTGAATGTCCTCCTTTATCCTCCCTCCATGAGTGTTCTCTACCTAGTGTATCCCACCCTTCTGTTGCACATCCATTCTCCTCTACCCACCCAGAGGCCACATCCACAAGGAGATCTACAACCCACCAAGATACCTCTTTTTTAGATGTCAGTTTTTTTACATCAACATCCAGAGAACCCTCAACACCCCACAACCATGAGAAGGGGTCAAGAGGAAATAAGAGGAATGAAAGAAGGAATCAAAGGCAAGGGTTTGGGGAAGATTGGTTACAATATACCTCCAAGACACATTCGAACCAGAAGTTCCTACAGATGATGCCACCTTGTTCTTCCACTAATTGCTCCAACACTAATGTCTCCATTGATCAACATCTCTCTTCAGATGGCCTTGTCAACAATTGCGTTAATTCTGTTAACCTCAATGCTTATGGCCTTGTCAATAATTGCGTTAATTCTGTTAACCTCACTGCTTCCACTATTTTCAACCTTTCTAATAAAACTCTTTCTGCTGACCACATTAAGGTCCTTAACAAAGGGTTCTCGTATGTATCTGCTCAGAGAGCTAAATTACCCGATTTACTCTTAGACTTAAGACTTTATGCTATAAAAATGAATTTACAAGCATTACTGATAACACAGATGTTGATGATGAAATGTCTCAATCTCAAACCACAATTCCTTCACACCACCAGTATTCCAACATCCACTTCTACTTGCACACATCCTAACATTAGGATTGACACATCTATTTTTAAAAAGAGAATCCTTTTTAATCCTCCTCTCCACAATACTAGTTCTACTTTTGTTCAAGTATGTGAACAAGATCTTAGAGACCTTATGAATTCACAATGCAATGAGAAATGGTTTAATTTATCTCACAATGAAAGAGTAGCCTTACTAGACTTAACTAAAGACCATAATTTGAGGATTATGAAGGCTGACAAAGGCACAGGTGTAGTTTTAATGCAACAGGACAAATACATCTCCATTATCGAAGAGACTCTTAATGACGATGATTTCTATGAAAAAGTTTCTTTGGACACTTTCCACTCACTTTGACCACACTGACAATGTCCTTAAGTCACTTGTTTCTGACCATCTCATTTCCCATGAAGATTTCCAGTTCATGATTACTCCCACACCTCATCTTGGTAAACTTTTTGGAAT
>NC_056726.1:652055182-652285182 GCF_019279795.1 Protopterus annectens
ACAGATTTTTGAGAATGCTGTTTGGGATAAATTCTGCCAGTGAAGTCTTCCAGTGTGCAATGGAGCAATTTTGTTTCTGGTTATCCGTGTGCTATTATAGTAGATGATATTCTAGCAGGAGGTAATGGTGAAGTCGAGCATGACAGAAACCTCAAGAAAGTTCTTGAAAGAAAACATGAAATGAATCTTAAGCTGAGTCCTCAGAAGGACAAATTCAGGCTATGAGAAGTTTCTTATTTACCAGTTCAGACTTATGACCAGATCTTTACAAGCAAACTACTATTCTTATGATGCCAGCTCCAGACAATGTTCAAGGCCTACAAAGTTTTCTTGGCATGATTAACTACCTTGGCAGGTTTGTCCCAGACTTGAGACAACTTTCAGCACTGCTTAGAGAGCTGACATACAAAGATGTATCTTGGTCATGGTCAGAGCAACACCAAAGAGCATTTGATGTCCTGAAACAGAGAATTGCTAATCCACCAACACTCAGATACTATGATGTTCAAAAACCAGTTACTCTTTCTTGCGATGCTTCGAAATTTGATCTTGGTGCAGTCATTCTTCAAGAGGGAAGACCAGTAGCCTATGCATCAAGAACTCTATCCCAAACTGAGATGCAGTATGCACAGATAGAAAGAGCTCTTGGCAATTGTGTCTGCATGTTTGGATAGGGCTACCAGAAATATAATCATGGAACTTCAGACTGAAACAATTCATCAACCTCTAGTCACTATATTGAGAAAGCATATGCATACATGATGTTGAAATTGCAAAAGTATAATTTCAATCTTGTCTACACAAAAGGCAAACTTCTTTAACTTGCTGATACTTTATCCAGGTTACCCAGAAATACCACTTAACAGGATGAAAATAAGAAACTTGATTATGAAGTCATGGAAATGAGAAATTTTTCTTCCACACATTTTGATGAGCTTAGAAGTCATACAGCTTCAGATCCAGTTCTTCAGAAGCTCAACCACTTTATCAGTCGAGGATGGATGTCAAAGCAGTCTTATTTACCTCATGACCTGCAACTATATTTTCCTTATAGAGATGAGATTTTGTTTGACAATGATATCACCATGAAAGGTCCAAAAGTGATTGTTCCAAAATCCTTGCAACAAGAGTACATTACTGTCTTGCATCATGGCCACCCAGGAACTGATTCTACGAAAAAAAGGGTGAGAGAAAAAGAAGTTATGTCTTACCATAACATTCCATCTCTGTTGTCGAGCTTCATTCATTCTTGACAGATGGGCTTGGTTCCAACCTCTCTGGACTGACTCGGCCATTATACAGGTTGCACCAGTCAAAAACTCTCGAGCTAAGGCTCTACCCACAATGCCCCTCTCTTCATTACCTCAGATCGAGTTTTTAGGCTAGTATAGAAAAAGACAGAAGCCCTGTCTAAGGTATAAACCTATAACCTCCCAGAACAAGGTCTGATCCTCCAGAAGTCTATCGGAGGGGGCAGGAAGGTGGGATGTCAAGAATGAATGAAGATCGACAACACAGATGGAACATTATGGTAAGACATAACTTCTTTATCTGATATTGTCAGTCTTCATTCATTCTTGACAGATGGGACAGATTCCCCAGCTACTTTAGATCCTGGGCAGTCCTAAGGAAGGATATCCTGAGTACCATAGAACCAAAGGATGCTCTTCTCCCAGAAACTATATCTAATTTGTAATGATTTGAAATAATTTGTAAACCCACTACACTTTCTGCTGATCAACTCCCTGCCGAGTACCTACAAAAATCAGCTGATGCTATTACTTACCCCATCTCAATACTAATCAATCGAACCATAGTAGAAGCTAAAATTCACACCATCTGGAAACTATCCTATGTAATCCCACTTCACAAAGGAGGCAGCTCTACTGAATTCTCCAATTATAGGCCAATAGCTATACTCTCTCCACTTGCAAAGATTATGGAAAAATGTATTCATAGAGAACTCATGCACCACCTAATCCAGAATCACCTTATGGCAGACACTCAGCATGGCTTCCGTCCTCATCACAGCACTACTTCAGCCCTCCTAGCCTTTACCAACACCATAAACCATAATCTCAACAATAATTGTATATCCTCAGCCCTCTTCATGGATCTTTCCAAGGCATTTGATATAGTTGATCACCAACTTTTAATCCTCACCCTGCAAACATTCTGTCTAGATACTAGAGCTCTTCAATGGTTTCAATCCTACCTGAATGGTCGACAGCAGGCTGTCCGCTGGCAGAACAAACTCTCTAACCTTCTACCTAACACCCTTGGAGTACCACAAGGCTCTATACTAGGGCCCTTGCTGTTCTCTATCTTCATTAACGACCTTTATACTGTCATCCCAAAAGTCAGCTGTATCCAATATGCTGATGACTCTACTGGAGATGTGGCTGAGAAAATCAGAGTAGAGTTATGGTCAGCTACCCAGACCACCTTTAATACAACAGAAAACTGGCTTTCTGAACATCGTCTGATCCTAAATCCCAAAAAAACTAAAATGCTGTTATTTTCACCAACACCAACACGTAGGTCTACCGCTTTCACCTTTACCATAAATTCAAATGATGGCACAATAATCTCCCCTGACCCCTTTACAAAACTATTGGGTGTCATCATAGACAATAATCTAAAATTCGACCTACATGTTAACCAAACTATCAAAACCATCAATAAAAAACTAGGGTCACTTTACAGAATAAAAGCCTTCCTAACCCCTCCAGCTAAAATTGCCATAGCTCGCTCTCACCTTCTTTCAACACTTCTGTATGCATCCCCCTCTACTCTCGAATTTAAACAAGACTGTCCTTAACAAACTCTCAATTTGCTACAACCACATTGCCATGTTTGCCACTGGGCTGCCTTTTAGGACACATCATTGCATCAATCTAAATCAGCTTGGGTGGCTTGAACTACCCAGTCTAATCCAGTATAACCAACTGATTATGGCCTATAAAATCCTCTATAATCCGGACAATACTCCTGCACTTAAAAATATTATCACCCCCTGTAAGAATCCTAGACCGCTTCGATCCTCTAACAAACTACTAATTCAGACTAGCAAAATTAATAACACAGCCGGTGACTCTCTTTGCAAACTCTGTAAGTAGATCCTGGACCTCTCTTCCAACTGATAGTACCTTACTTTCCACCTTAGGTCAATTTAAAACTAGACTCAAACAACATTTGTCACTTAACTGGCTATGTCAATGTATCAAGCCTGGCTAACTCTTTCTAGAATGTGTAAAAATCTGTTAACCAGTTTACTGTGTAATTTAATTTAATCCTGACTTGCGCTCAGGATTAACTCTAACCTGTGGAACTTGTTTAACTTGCTTACTTATGTAATCTCTGTAAATAGTCTGTTTATAATATGTAATGCTGGTATTATGTAATGCTGTATCTGCTTACCCTTGGAGCTTTTCTCCCCGGGCCTCCGCTGAAAATGGACATGCATCCAGTCGGGTTATCCCGGTCAACAAATGTAAAATAAAAATGAGTGATAAAGGTATGAGGAGTAGCCCATGTGGCAGATGCACATATTTCTTCCATAGAGGCCTTGGAATGAAAGACAGATGAAGTGGAAAACAGATCTGGTGGAATGCACTCTAACTGGAACAGGGAGTTTGAGTTTATTCTGATTGTAGACAAATGTAACACGATCTCTAAGCCATCTTGATAAGATAACTTTTAATACTGGTTTACCCAAACCAGGTCCAGAAAATTATACAAATAGTTGGTCCAATTTTCTAGCAGAATTTGTTCCGTCCAGGCAAAAATGTAATTGTCTGTGGACGTCCAACAAATGTAAACAGTATTTACCTTTAAGAGACTTCAGTATTTTTAAATCTACAAAGCCTACAGCGGTATGAGGAGTTAGATATTACTCCGAGGGGGTTGCGGAGTATTAAAAATCCTTCTACCCCTTTCGACCTTACCAGCTCTGATGATAAGCAATTCCATGATAGATGGCTAGCAGCCGCTCATCGGTGTAGTAAAGAATGGGTCCGGATACTTATAGAAAGAGATGTATTGAAAAAGCATAAGTTAAAGGAGGAGATAAAAACAATGTGTACTGAAATTTCTAATAAGATCAAATATGATGAACTTCAACAGTTTCTAGTTAAGACGAACGAACAATTAACTGTGTATGAGTCTGAGCTCATTGACCGAAAGAAAAGTAAGTTACACAGAGATCTTCGCGATTATGAAAATAAGAGGGCGTTTCTACTATCAACCAATCCTAAAGCACGACGACAACGGGTGCATTTTGAACGTAGAGAGAAGGGTGCGGAAGCAGAAGGAGCAGCGTGTGTTTCAGCGGAAAGCGGTTTATCACATACAGAGGGAGAAACAGATGAAGAGTATCCAGCACTTCCCAAACCGGGGAACTATAAGGGATTGAATTCCTTTCAGGACAACCGTTTCAATCGGAAACGGAGTTGGAATGGACAGGGATACAATGGGGAAGGCTATGGAAAGCAGCGTTAGAATAAAAAGGGTAAATGGGACGGACAATGGGACTAAAAACACTTGTGTTTATGATAATTCGTCAAATTGTGAGTATGTGATAAATTTATCGGGTTGCAATTTATCGCAATGTGCTTTAAATGTCTTAAACAGAGGATTAAAATTTGTACCCACTGTTATTCCTCGGGTACATATGCTAAAGGCTGATATATTTCACTTTACTCGCAAATTATATTTAATGGATTTGTTTCATTATTCGAATAATGATTCTGCAACAAGTTATTATGGGGTTAGTAATGATGTTTTAGTTAAAAATACAGATGAGGAATTCTTTTCGTGTAATTCAGAATTGGATATAAGTGAGCATAATGAGTTTGATACTAGTACAATTTAAACTGCTAGTACTTTTATGCCACCTCAAAGTAATGATAACATCAGATATTTTCATAAGTCATTAACCCATAATGTGGAAGCGGAATTTGAAAAATTTAAATGAAATAGAAAAATGGTAAAGTACAATCTTTCTAAAACAGAATGGGAATGTTTAAATGTTTTGAGCCGGGACAACAATATAATATTCAAACCTTCCGATAAAGGAGGGAAGTTAGTTATATTAAATGTGGTTCAATATTTAGATATGTGTTATGAACATTTGAAGAATGAAGAAGTATATGAAAAAGTAGTCATTAATGATTATTTGGAAGCTCAAAAGAACTATGAGCATGTTATTGATAAAGGCTATAGACTACAGTATTTTTCTTATAAAGATATAAAGAGAAGTTTAACATCAATGCCCTAGAATGCCATGCTTTTATTGCATACCCAAAATACATAAGAACATCTTTCCTCCACCAGGACGTCCGATAGTCTCAGCGACAAATGGTTTTCTAGAAAATATTTCAAAGTTTTTGCATATGTATTTGATGCCAGTTGTGTGTAAGCTACCATCTTATATTAAAGATGTTTTTGATTTAATAACTAAAGTTAAGGACATATGCTGGCAAGATAACATGCACTTTATTGTAATTGATGTGGTTAGTTTGTATACTAACATAAAGCATGAAGATGGGAAGGCAGCCATTAAGTATTTTATGGGTGATGCGGATGTAGTCAAATAT
This sequence comes from Protopterus annectens, assembly GCF_019279795.1. NCBI lineage: Eukaryota > Metazoa > Chordata > Ceratodontiformes > Protopteridae > Protopterus > Protopterus annectens. The sequence continues at coordinate 652,060,780 of NC_056726.1, forward strand.
ATATTAGAATTATTTGATATATGTTTAAACAACAATATATTTGAATTTAATGGATCTATCTATAAGCAGAAGCAGGGAACAGCGATGGGGGTGGCTTTTGCCCCCAGTTATGCAAATGTATTTATGGGGCATTTTGAGAGCAGATATATATACACTAATTCTTTTTTCAAAAAATATGTGTATAGATATTATCGTTTTATTGACGATTTGTTGTTCATTTGTCAAGGTGGACAACAAGAAGTGCAAAAGTTTTTGAAGGAAATACAGGTCAATACTATGGGCATAAAGTTTGATGGACTACAAAATGGGCAGAAAGTGCAATATTTAGATATTTCATTGATAGGACATAAGGAACAAAAGTTAGAATATCAAATTCATAGGAAATTTCAAGGGGCTGGTTCTGTATTGCATGGTACTAGTCATCATCCAGCACATATTATTAAAGCAATTCCATATACAGAGTTGAATAGGGTGAATAGATTGTGTAGTAACCCTATTACCAAAGAAAGGGAATATACACAAAGTTATAACAAATTTAAAGTAAGAGGGTATGAGGAATATAATCTCAAGGAAAGTTTGAGGAAGGTTAAAAATCATGGCCAACAAAATAGAGGGGGAACATGGAATATACCCCAGGAGTCTAAAGATGTTGTGTACTTTGTGTCTACTTTTTCTGTATTAACAGATTATATTAAGGAACATGTGATATATAGTTGGAATTTATTAAAAAAGAAGTGGATTATTTGTCTGAAAAAGATATCAGTTTCTCATATAAGAGGGGGAGAAACATTCAAGATTTTTTGGTACATAGTCGGTACAAAATGCCCAATATGTTGATGTATACACAAGCTATTTATCAGGGAACTAAAAGATGTGGTAAATGTACCATTTGCAGGTTTATTGTACAACAATTTGATAAAATTAATGGTATTCCTGTTACCACGAGGGGCACATACAACTGCAATTCAGCAGCAGTTATTTATGGAATTGAGTGCCCATGTAAAAAGTTTTACGTGGGGGAGACTAAAAGAACTTTAGCTTGTAGAATCAAGGAGCATGTCAGAGACATTATAAATAATAGGGAAACTAGTCCGCTAGCTGCGCATTTTCATAATCATCATGGAGGAAATAAGGAGGGCCTGAGGGTTACAGTGTTAGATAGTATTGAAAATACCAAATATTTAAATGACAAATGTATAAAACAAATATTAAGGAAAAAAGAATTATATTTTATATTAAAATTTAATACACTTAAACCAAATGGATTGAATTATGACTGTTCTTGGAAAAGTTTACTCTAGTAACTGTAGTTGTGTAAACTCATAGTTTTTTTATACATTTTACTTTTTTATTCTTTGTAAATTGGGTTTAATTGAATAATTGATTGTATCTGATTTGGGAGGGGTTTAAAGTACTATATAATGAGATGTGAATGTTAGTGTGATAAATCTTTTACTCTGTAAAGGCTATTTTGCCGAGGCGCTAGAGGTTAGAAGACCAGTATCTGTACATTTTGTATCTGTGAAATTATTGTTTCTCAAGTGGATTAAATTCTTCAAAGGTTGCTGCGGAGTCCTTTTTTGTGATATAGTAAGTATTTACCTTTGTTTGAAAAATTTGGAAAGAAAAGAGGCAAGTCTATAGACTGGTTAATATCAGATTCTGATACCACTTTGGGGAGGAAGGAAGGGTTGGTTTTTAGCAACACTCTCTACTTGTGAAAAATGATGTAGGGATGCTTTACACATAAAACTTGAAATTCTCCTGGCAGACGTGATAGCCACCAGGAAGAGTGCTTTCCAAGATAAAAATTTGAGGTCGCAAGTAGCTGCTGGCTCAAAGGGCTGCTGAACTAGGCATTGTAAAACTAAAATCAAATCCCATGGTGCTATAGGGTCTTTGAATGGGGGTTTTAGGTGTAAAGCGCCTTTAATGAAAATTTTGCACAAACGAGACATCAAGGGATGATCATTAAATCTGTTATGACAATTGGAAATAGCTGCTAATTGAACCTTAACTGTGAAGGTAGAGGCTCCTGATTCAAATAAGAACTCTAAAAATTCCAGGACCTTATCAACTGATACTGAAAAGGAGTCTATGTTGTTTGTACAGGCCCAAATCGAAAATCTTTTCCATTTGCTAAGGAAAGTTTCCTACTGGATAGTTTATGGGAAGCCAGAAAAATCTTTTGTACTGAAGAGGATATGTTATTCTTCCTGGCAATTACTGGAATTGGAGATACCAAGCTGTCGTTTGAGATTTTGGAGAGTGGGATGCACCACTCCCTGTGGGTGCGACAGCTGGTCTGGATCTGAGTCCAGAATCTAAGGGCGGTGAACCAGATGAAAGCCAAAGAAAAGGGAAACAGACTTGGTGGGGCCAATATGGTGCAGTGAGAATTACTTTGCTTCTCAAACTTTGTTTTCCTCAAAAACTGGAGAAAAGGCATAAAGTAGTCCTGGGGGCCAATCGAGGAGAAGTGCATCTCTCTGGGACTCCTTGTGAGGGAGAATTAGGGCAAAGTAGCCACTGCATTTGCTGTTTATCGGAGAGGCAAATAGATCACAACAAGGCTGTCTTCATCGCTATGTCGTGGTTGAGAGACCACTCGTGAGGCAGGAGGATGCATCTGCTCAACTTGTCCACCATCATGTTGAAGTTTTCTGGGATATGCTTAGCTATCAGAAAGCAGTTGGAAGCGATAGCCCATTGGCAGATCCTGAGGGCTTCCAGACACAGTAGGTAGGATCTGGTTCCCCCCTGTTTGTTGATGTACCAGTCTACTGACATGTCTGATTGGATTGCAACTGTCCCCAAAGGAAGGACAGCTTGGAATGCTTGCAACGCTAAAAGCACTGCCCTCAGTTCTAGGAAGTTGATGTACTTCCCAGATAATGCCCCCCCCCCCATCTGGGAAGTGCCCGTGGCCACTTTGGCTTTGGGTGAAGATGGGGAGAACGTGCAATCCCATAGGTAGTCTTCTGGCTTCATCCACCAGGATAAATCCTTTTTGCAGCGATTCATTATCAGGATTGAATGAGATATCGGATGAGTTAAAATTGACCATTGGGAAGCCAAGAGTCATTGAAGCAGCCTCATGTGGTATCTTGCTAGGGGTACTAGCATTACAGTCATGCCATGGTTCCCAGAGTTTGAAGTAACAGGTGAGCAAGAACTCTATTTTGGGAAATTATTGCTTGAACTTATGACCTTAGCTTTATCAGCCTGTGGATAGGGAGACAGACTACACAAGAAATTGTACTTAGTCTTTCTCCTATGAACTCTAGGTCTTATGTAGGAGACAAATGTGACTTTTCCTTGTTGATTGAAATGCCTAGTGCCTTGGTGAGATGTAGTGCAAAGTCTGTGGCATAAAGCTGTATATGGGCGGTGAGAAGCCCATCATCCAGGTATGGAAACACTAGGAATCTTTGAAGTCTCAAGTGAGCTGTTACCGCTATCATGCATTTGGTGAACACCCTGTGGTGGGACTAAAGGGCAAGGGCAGTGCTTGGAATTGGTAATGACTGGCTCCTTGGTGGAAGCAGAGGTATCTTCTGGAGCATTTATCCATCATGTGGTAATACGCGTCCTGAAGATCTATAGAGCACATCTAATCATTCTGCTCCAGAAAGGAAAGAATGGACTGAACTGTGACCATCCAGAATTATGTCTGTTGTACAAATTTATTTAGTAAGCTGAGATCTAGAATTGGTCTCCAGTCCCCTGTCTTTTTTGGCACTAAAAAGAATGTTGAGTAAAATCTGAATCCTATCTGGTCTGGTGGGACTTCTTGGCTGACACTTTTTTTGGAGTAGCTTTTGAATTTCTACTGCTGCTAGATCCCCCTGACTGGGTGGAACATCAGGGATTTGCTTTTGGAACTTTGGTAAGAGATTGAAGGGAATGTGGTAACCTCTGGTGATAACTCTCTATACCCAAATATCTGAAGTTATTGTCAACCAGGCTGTTTGGTGCAGTGAATATCTTCCCCCGACTGCCTCCAGAGGTAAGCAATCAGGCCTCCATTCAGGAGCACTGGTAGGGTTGTCCAGAAAAGGAATCTTGGGAGCCCTGATTATGTGGAGCTTCCCCCTCTGCCCTGGGGGGAATGCTCACCATGTGTGTTACGAAAAGGCCCTTGGTATTTCTTGAACCACATTTTCCCACTCCTCTGATTTCTACAAGTAGGATCACTGAGGAGTGGAAAAATGAATGCCCACAGCAGAAAGGGTCTTTCACACACCTAGCTAGTGTGGCTCTAACCTTAGGGCCAAACAAAGAGGAACCATCAACAGAAGCATTGATGAAGGAAGACATGAAAGGCTCCACAAAGTTACACAAGTACATCCAGGTGTGGCACCTTTTAGCAATGCCTGTACCAACTGCCCTAGACATTCCTTTGGATGCATGAGCAATGAGACGCATGGAAGAGTTCGAGATAGACTCCATGTTGGTAAGCTGTGAGGGAAACTTATCCCATACCCAGTCAGACACATAACTGAGCTTTCAGATACCCTTGCAGGAGCTAAGATCCCTTTGGAGTCTAGTAAAGTGTGCCAAGAAATTCAAGACCCTAATAGTGAAGGTTGATGACACAAAGACCTACTTCCCGCACCTGTCCATTGACCTAGACTCTCAGGAGGATGGACAGCAGAACTCTCCTCGGAGAGTTCCTTTTTGGTGGCCGCCACCACCACCGTGGCATCTACTGATAGACCCATTGTTCAGTGAGTCTGATTTTCTGGGGCTGACAAAATTTTGTCTGGTCTCTAGGGAATAGGCTGTATGGAACCAGGTGCCTTCCATGCCCGCTGAACAATCAGCTTAATTAGATCATCAGTGGGTGGGGTCACCCCGGAAGTAGATGGGCAGGCACAAAAAGCTTGCAAGAACACAGATTCCTCAAAGGATGGGTTTGAGGAATTCCAATCACCCCTCTGTTTCAGAATTTCTAGGATGTCTTCGAAGGAGACATCTTCAGGGGATGACTGGGGGGAACCCTCGCCTTCATCATAATCTGTGTCTTCTGTGACAGATTCTTCTGGAGAATCAAGATGCTTCCTCTTACAAGTCCTCTTATGGGGTGGCTCCTCAGTGGGAAATTTTGTGGAAGACACTGAAGAGGATGGACCCTGAACAGGGATGTCTTGCAGCTCCTGTACCCACTGTCCAGGCATGATAGATTGTGACAGCTACGAACCAGAGGATACATAAATGTGACACTCTGATGTAGAAGGAGCCAGCTGGGAGCCTGCATGATCTGGAAGGCAGGCCACCTGAAGAGGGATGGGAGCCTGAAACCGAGAATGACAACCTTGGAACCAGAGTCAAACCCCACTCCGATGAGCTTCCATCCAGAACAGGAGCCAGGGGAGGGCTCGAAACTGCCATGGTTCCAAGAGCCAAAGACAGTGCAATAGAAATGTTTGGAACCATACAGAAACCCTCAGAACTGACAGCCAAACCACAGTCCCGGGTGTGCAATGGATCCAATGGTGCCAAGGACATCAATGACGACCATGGTGTCGAGGTACGGTCCACCATCGGCACCGAGACAGCTGGTACCAGGAAAGTTGAAGTAATGGGCTCCAAGCCTTGGAAGGAGGTTGAAGGAGGAAGGTCTGGTGAGTCCTTGGAGAATATGTCTCAGCTCCAACAGGGAGAGAGGTCTGGGTAGGAGCAGGGAGACCTCTGGCTGCTAAAAATTGGTCCACCAATCTAACTACATCCACTTCAGAATGGCTTCTGGAAGAATGGACCAACATTCCTGAGGGCGACTCTGGCCTATCAATGAAAGGGCTGGGGAGCTGACCAAAGAATGTGTCCACAGAAGGGGAATACTTAGTCCTGGGAGGTATAAATGTCTCAACTTTCTGCACTGTGGAGAGGGGAAAGCTGAAACCAAATGAGAGATGAGTGAAGCTGGTGCAGAAGATATTGTTGGGGCTGAAGAGGTCATTGGCACCTAAGCAGTGGTCGGTGCCCAAGTAGCCAGTACTGGTGCAGTAACCTTCAGTACCAATGAAGACTGAACAGTTGGTGCTGAAGGTAATTTTTCAGTCATTTTCAGTACTTCTGTCCTCAGTTCCAAAGACACACATGGAAATGGTGACTTATGCGATTTTGAGTCTTGTGCTGATGGTGAGGTCAGCACAGAATGGCTTCTCTTTTTCGGTTAAAATTTTGACAATTTAGACATTTCAGGCTTTTGTTAGAGAGGGCTTCTTCGAAGGAGCATTTTAATAAACCCTTTAAAATAAGCTTATTCATTGCACTGATTTGTACGGGCACTCAAACCCTGACAAAGCTTACATGTAGTGTATAGATGGGGTGCACCCAAACAGTATACGCAGGAGAGATGTCCATCAGAATTGGGCATCTTTCTGCCACAGTTTTGACATTGTTTGAAACCAGATGTCCCTTACGGCTTATCCACCATTTCAAGTTCACACTCACAGACATACTAAACAGACAGACGGTAGAGAAAGGTTTTCTTTGTTTTTTTTGAAGACCTACCAACAATGGTATGGTATACAAAAAAATTACCTAAGAAGGTAAAGAAAGAAGAGAAAGATACCAATGATGGCATGCAAGTGTTACCAAAAAAGGTAAGAGGAGATAGAGGAGAAATAGGGAAGTTACCAACAATGGTAATGAGAAATACCTTTTAGGTAACAGGGGTGGGTAGATTAATACTGTAAACACTCTCACACTTAAAAAAAGAGACGATACTAAATATACTAATAGAGGTAGTAAAGGAAATGCTTATAAAGAATAATTAAAGCACTTAGCTGAGAGTATTGGCTGACGCGTCTAATTTTCAGACCAGCAAATGAGATCTGGGGTAATGGAGAGGGGGGCACTGTGGGTAGAGCCTTAGCTTGAAAGTTTTTGTCTGGCGTGAACTTTATAATGGCCGAGTTGGTTCTGAGAGGTCAGAACCAAACCCATTTGTCAAGAATGAATGAAGATTGACAACATCAGATGTAGTATTTTGGCCTTCTATGTCACAGGATATTGAGAGAGTACTTTCATCTTGTTCTGTATGTAGCAGTACTAAGCCACATCAAAGGAAAGAGCCACTTCAGCTAAACCAGATTCCTAAACTACCTTGGTCAACAGTAGCTACAGACATTTTTGAATGGAATGGTCAACATTACCTGGTGTTAGTAGACTCATTCAAATTGGTTCAAGATTGACCTACTTCCTAATCTAGCATCCAATACTGTCATTACTAAGATGAATCAGAATTTTGCAGTCCATGGTAGTCTGCACAAAGTTATTTCTGACAGTGGTACACAGTTTTCAGCAAATCTTTTGAACTGCTGGCTTGTAGAGTGGGACTTTACTCATGTAACGAGTAGCCCTGAGTATCGACAGTCAAATGGTTGGCAGAACATGGAGTTCAGAGTGTGAAACAATTACTAGAGAAGTTGAAATGAGACAACAGTGATGTTTTTCTGAATCTCTTGAATCTCAGAAATATTTCTCATGATAAACATCTTGGTTCACCTGCACAGAGACTTCTATTGAGACAAACCAGAACCACACTACCAATTAGCAGTAATCTATTGGTTCCATGTGTCAAGAAGAATAGATCAGTGAAAGCCCATCTGTTGAAGAACTGCTTATCCCAGAAGTCCTATTATGATAAGACCAGAAAACTGTTCAATCCATTATGGGAAAAGGAGATAGGGAGGATGGAGACATCCAAAGTTTTGATTGGATTAGTGTCATGAAAAGTGTATGTCCAGAGCCAAGATTGTACATTGTGGAATCACAGGGAGTATAATTTAGGTGGAATTAGAAACATTTGGTCCTGGTGTCTGAGCCTGTACTGCAGTATAATACCTAAAAGACTCTAAATCGCAGACTAAGTTATCCAGAGTTCCAGTTCCAGAGGACATTCCAGTAAATATCACTGTCCCGGAGAAGAATCCCAAAACTCCAGAATCTGTTTGTTCACCAGTGACTGTCCCTGTTGCTAAACCCAGTTCTGATTGCTATATCACTAAATCACTTTGCATTTCCAGACCATGTTCCAGATGCACGGCAACTTGAACATAAGTGGTGTTTATTTCTTAATGTCTATACAATTGCATGTCTTTTCAAATGTCATTTTATTGTGGGCAATTCATTAAAGAGGGAGGATGTAGATCAGCATGTATGTATATGTTTAAGAAGCTTTCCATGGGCTTGCACAAGTGTATAAATACTGAGCACGTGCGAGCTTGACTGCCATTTTGTAGTAAGATGTTGAGATGTAAGCATGTATGTCTGTGTAGTCTGTCAGTTAATCAGTTTGTCTATATTTTGTACTGCTGCTACCCATCCAGATGTGTTTCTTTGTAATAAAGCATATACTAAACAAACTACCCATCTTGTTTATCTTCGACTGTAAACTGATACGAGCAACATCTCCTAAATATGCAAAAAAGTTTAGAATATTTAGAATCTTTGCCTGGAAGTGTTTACATTGGTATTTTTATACCCCAAGTAGATGCCAAAGAATTTTTTCTCAGGTGGATTGCAAATGTTGGAGTTGTGATGGCAACATATTTTTTTGGGAGTGTAATGAGCTGGCAGACTTTAGGGATTCCCTGCAAACCACTCTGTCGGAGATGCTGGGCAAACAGATTAGATTGATTGGGGAGATGATTTTTTTTTTGAGCTACAATACAGAATCGGAATTGCCTAGACATAGTAAAGCCTTGTTGAGTCTAATTATGGTTGCTGCCAGAAAAGTAATTACTAGAAAATGGAAATCAAAGTCTAGACCAATTTACTAGAAGTAGTGAATATAGTAACAGAGATAAAACAACTGGAATTGGGATCTTTAGAAAAGGGAAGGAGTAAACTACATGGAAAAAAGGGAATTGTGGGAACAATATATGGGGAGAAGAAATGAGGTTTAAGAGGCAGGATTAGAATGAGCCATATAATGCTTAACTGACTATGACTGGATAGATCATAAGTGATGTATAATGTTTGCGGCTACAGCTGTTTCAATGGTGTCTGATGCATGATGTTTGTGGCTGGAGAGTGGTGTTAATGTTGTTTGTTTTTCATTTCTATAAATCTAAGATTGCCTATGTCATAATTTAATAAAGATGTTTATTGAAAAAAAAAGAAATACAGGGAATAGAATGTGTCAGATAAATCCTGTTTTTTTTAACAAAATCAGCCAATACTATTTCAAAAGTCTAGCAATTTGCTCACTAAGGACATTATAAGTAGCAACAAAATAGATATTTCTTTTTTTTTATTTCCATTATGTTCACCACCATTCAAAACACCAGAAGGATCATGTCCAGTAAATGGAAAAATATATCACCAATATTATTATGACCAACCAAATGTTCATTCTTCTTCATCTGACATTTATTACCCTCCCTATCTGAAATAACATCAATATTATTACATTTCAATATAAGTTTTTGGAGGGAATCCATAACCCTATCTCTACTATAACCCCTATTAATAAACATATCAACTGTCTGAGGAACCTCCTTTTAAAATTGTAATCCTGTTTACAAAGTTTGTCAAGACGTAAAAAATCCTCATAAGGTAATGAGGAAATAATGTGTGGGGGGGAGTGACAGCTTGTTCAATGTAAATACAAACCACCTTCTCCTAACTTTCTATGAATAGAAGTAAGAACTCTTCCACAATCAAAGCCCTTCAAACTGACGTCCAAAAAAGAAACCCGTTTTCCAAGCTGAAGGCCATTAAAAGTAAAATTAAACCTATTATTTTGTAAACTGTAAATAAAATTTCTGACCATATCTTGACCCCCCCCTTTACAAATAAAAATGAAATCATCAGTATAACAGAATATTTATACAAATATGCATTTTTTTAAGGAACATGTTATTTATTTCTAACTCAGACACAGCCATAGTTCTATTGGCATACATGGGGCAAAAGGAGCCCCCATTGCCGTACCCTGAATCTGATGAAAAATATCATTGTTGAAGGTAAAAAATTATTCTCAAAACAAACTGATTAATTTCTATGATATAATTAGAAAGAGGACTGTTTCCTAAAAAAATAATACAAAGACTGTATCCCATGTGTGTTTTGGATATTGGTGTATAAACTTTTGATGCCCAGTGACATCTGATGCATATCAACATCCCATTCCAACTCAGAATTTTATCCAAAAATCCTCTGTATCCCTAATATAGGATGGATTTTTTTTAATGCAAGGGAAAAGGTAGTCATGCAAAAAAATCCCAACATTGTGAAGAAAATATTTACAAGCAGATACTTTAGGGCGGCCTATCAGGTTGTTTTAAACCCTTATGAATTTTTTTGTAAACAACAAAAAGTAGCTAAACAGCACTCAGAAATATACATTTTTTTGTCTACATCATTTTTGGTAAAATAACCCAATCTGTGCCCTTTATTTAACAATTTCTGATATTGTATAAGAGCTTCATTATAATGTTCAATACCACATTTTTCATATACCATCATTAAGATGACTATAACACATATTAATATACTGTTTATAATGCATGACTACAATCTTATTTCCTTTGTCTGAGGGTTTAATAACCAGCTCACAATCATTACAAAAATTATTCAGAGCCTGCCATTGATCTTTCGTTAAACTGTAACTTATGTTTTGTTTTAATAAAGTTAGAAAACAATCTTTCAAGCATATACCCAAAGACTGCTGAAAAATGCTGAATACATTAATTAGTAAAAGGTGGTATGTATGTGCTTCTAAACTACCCCCGTTGTATCCAAAGAACAATAAGTATTCAGCTGAGCATCATTAAAATCCATTATAATCAGGCACACAAGACAAAAAACTTTCATCAGAACTAATGTCACTATCATGAACATTATTATCAGCTTCATTCTTATCATGAAAAAAGTATGCAAGATGCAATTTACGTATTAAACAAAAAATTTCACATTTCAGGACGTATACAAGACAGAACCATTGGAATATATTTTAACCCCAGATTTAGCACTGCTAAAGATGTTTCAGATAATTCACAACCATATAAATTCAAAACCAAAGAATTACAATCCGATGTACAAACATTATCAATTACATTACTGCCATCTGCCTTTTTTAATTTTTGTTTGGACTGTCCCTCCATATTAATGCTTTGTCCATAACTATTTCTTCCTCTTTTCTTGTTGTTTGATGATTGGTATTTTCTACTTGGAGCAATCCAAAACCATTCTTCATGTAAAATTAGTTCCTGCACCACTGAAAGAAATGCACCCCCATCACTATCCCACTCTGTAACTGTCTCCATACCATGAGAATAAGCAAACAAAACTGTTAAAGGTTAGTTTAAATTGTTTCAGGTTGGGCTGTATCAAACAACCCTGTCTTGTGTGAGCAGATCCAGTCTGTAAGGTAGCTTGTAGTAATTGCCCATGGCCATTTTCAAATGAAAGGAGAACCAATGTTGCCTGGGCCAGGAGGGAATCATCACACTGTGGAGAGTTCTACTGTATCCTCAGAATGACCATGGATATTGGTGGAAAGGCATACAGAAACATTCCTATCCAAGAAAATTAAAGCACATTTGGTTCCAGGCCTCCTTGCAAAGAATCCTAGGGTAGATTTTTACCAGTTATTTGCTGTGAATGGAGGCAAACTGATCTAACTGAGGTGTTCCCTAAAGTTTGATGAAAACCAGGAAGACTCTCTGATTTAATTTTCATTTGTGAGGGCCTGTCCTGGCCCTGCCCAGCTTGTTTGTCACAATGTTTTGCTCCGATGGAGTGTAAGATGCCTGAAGAATCAGAATGTGCTGAATTGCTATATCCCAGGTCACCATGGCTAATCTGCACTGAGGGTAAGATGTGAGCCCCTCCATTCATTTGTGCACCACATCATTGTGGTGATGGTCTGTAATCACTTGCAATGGCCATGGGGACCACAGATGATTGACAGAGTTGAGGGCATTTATGACTGCCAACATTTGTTTTATGATTATGTGTTTGGTCTGTTTTCTTTGTTTCAAAGACTTTGTGGTTTTATTGCTAGAGCCACTGATGATCGAGTAAAGTCTCAGGTGTCCAAAGTTAGACTATGATGGAGATGGAAGGGAAAATGGGAGACTTGGATTCAGATATAAATTGTCTGTCCACCAAAGCAGCTCCCTTTTTACAAATCCCCAAAAGCTGGAATATGGAATGTCTAGGGATGTTGATGTTGGGACCATACAGATTTGAGGCACCATCAAATCTTTCTTATGTGAACTTCCAAGATGGCTGCACATTTAGTAATAGCTTAATTGTAGCTCTACCTGTGTGAAAATGGGAACTTAGCAGAGAAAGCCAGTGGACCTGTACTTCTGGGTAAATTTCAGTAACTAAAGTGCACTGCCTGGATGCCAGGAAAAAAGAAATACAGAGGACCTGAAGGAAAATCAGCTGCAAAAGTTAAGGAAAAAACACTGACTGGGAAAACTACTGCAGCTGTTCAGCAAAAAGCAGTGCAAGCTTCAGACATGACTTCCAGTAACCTAGATGAAAGTATAAGACAGGGTTGTTTGTCAGTGTTTCATTTATTTTATCAGGTCTGTGTATCAGAGTATATCAACTCAAACTACAGAAGTCTGGAAAAAATGGAAGAAGCTTTAAACAGATATTCAGATGAAGTGATAAAACTCCAAAACTCAGAGTTGAAATGAAGAAAAGGCTGGCTGAATATGACACTGCACAAGAAGAGATGTTTAAAAAAATAATAGCATTAGAGGGCCACACAGGAAAAACCTGAGATTTACTGCTGTACCAGAGAAGCTGGAAGGAACAGATTGTATTAATTTTATGAAAGCACAAATAAGCAACTGGACTGGTATTCCACAACAGGAATTGTTAACTGAAAGGGCACACCATGCTATGCTCCAAATGTGGCTATCAGAAAGCAACCTAGACCTTTAATAGTAAAGATGAAATCTTGCCAGCAGAAGGAGCTGATTCTGACAAAATTGTGGCAGAAGGACAAAGTACTTAAAGTGGGAGACAGCAGAGTGTTTTTGGAGAATGACCATTCATTGTACACCAGGCAGAACAGGAGTAAATCTATTTCATTATTCTTGGAATTTCGAGAAGCAGGCATGAGTTTCAAACTGCTGTACTCAGCTATCTTCAAAATATTTCCCTGGAGGGACAAAATCATTTTTTGTTGAAGTACATGCTAAGCAGGAAATACAAAAGTCTGACCAACAAAAAGTGAGATGTGAAACAGGAGATTCTGGTTCTTGTTCTTCTGATAATAAAGACCACAGACAGACTGTACCAGTGAAACGTTATCCAATGCTTTAACAGAAAATGCTTTAGGGAAGGGAAAACACAGGAATCGATTAGAAGAATTGAGAGTACATTGGAAATGGAGAGACAGGATTTTGTAGATGGAGATGAACAAGAATAAAGCCAGTAACTTGGAAATTGACAAATGTGGGATTATAAAACAATAAGTATATTTGTGAAACATGAACGAACAAGCAAATCTGGAACATATTGGACTTTTTTGGAGTTTGTTAAACTTGTAAGAGATTTTAAAGCATATAACCTGCACCATTGCATTAGTGTTCAGAAAAATACTTAGGAGAGAGGAAGATGAGAGAGAAAGTTAACTGTAAGTAAAACAATTGTTTTCTTAATGGTTCTATTTTAATAATGAATGAATTCTTTGCATGCTATAATGTTTTCTCAATTATTTTTAAGTGTAATGGGGATAGTAATGTAAATAGAAAAATAAATGAATAAAAACAGGAGCATCTATCTCCCTTCTTCTCTCTTTCACATTGTTCAATTTTAGGAATTGTAGGCAAAAAAGTAAAATCTGATTAAAAGAGCATGAGAAAAGAAAAATGAGTGTACTTTTTCTCATTCTTGTATGGGGAATGACTGGATTAAGGCCCTTAGCTTGATCTAGTAACAAGTTTTGAGAGAAAGCATGTAAATGAAAAAGAATATTATATGGATTTTTTCTAGTAAATAAATGTATTCTTAGCAATTTTGTATCTGGTTTTCATGTCTTTAGAAGACAATCTGATGAATAAAAAGGGAAAGGAGATAATGTTCTCTGAAAGCAGTAAAATGCTAGTTGAGAGAGCTATAAAGATAAGACAAAACCAATCAGCACTTAGTAGAAGCACAGGATGTACCATGCATCTTAGCATGGATAACTTTTATTTTAGGTTAACTCGAGTCTGTAAGTGTGACTGTCAGTTTGGAACATTTCTTCCTATTAGGAGGGTAAATCATCAATATTTAAAGAAGTGCATTGTTTTGTGTGCTGTTATTAAGTTAATAGGTTTTAGGGGGTATTACAGGTGTGTTTATTTGAGTGCTTTCAATAAAACAAAGTTTTATAAGATGTGACATAGGCAGAAGTGGATATGACAAGAAACAACTGTATAAACCTGGCGTTTGGATGCAGACCTTTAAGGAGAATAACAATAATCATAGATAATATTATATTCATAAAGTAGTAGAAAATATTCTAAGAACTAAATTAACAAATGAATGGAGAAAGGAGATTTTGCCGATGGGAAAGACTGCAATTAGGGATACAGACAATAGGCAAGAGGGGCTAGAATTTATTAGCAAAAACTGGCAAAGGAATCAATGTGTTGGGAGCAAATAACTAGAGATGGAAAGGTAATAGAATGGCAAGACCCCAAGAACTTATTTTGCCTGCATGTTAGAGATGGACTTTCCTATCAAGGACTGATATCAGAATATAAGAAAAGAAAAAGGGGGGTCCTAAATGAAAGACCAGCACTGGTAGGGTTTTTAGTACAGTCTAGAACAGAAGTTGCCATTGAGAAATGAATAATTAGTAGAGCATATAAAATATTGCAAGGTAACTATAATAATCAATCAGAGAAAGGTTAGAACAGATTGGGAAGAGAGATTGGATTAGCAATTTACAAAGAAACAATGGTGAGATATATGTATGTCTCCCAAATATGCAACAAAGACTAGAAGATTTAGGATCTTTGTTTGGAAATGTTTACATAGATATTTTTATACTCCAAGTAGACTCCAGAAAAAAATTCCTCAGGTAGACAGCAAATGTCAGAGGTGTGATGGGGAGGAAAGAGGTAACTGTGAACATATTTTCTGGGAGTCTAATGAGTTGTCAGACTTTAAAGATTCCCTGCAGACTGCTCTAATGGAGATGCTGGGTGAGCAATGTAACTAAAGAAATGATTTTTTGAGCGATGATACAGAATTGGAATTGCCTAAACATAGTAAGGCCTTGCCAAATTTAATTATGGTGGCTGCCAAAAAAGCAATTACTAGAAAATGGAAGTCTAAACTCACTTTACTAGAGGTAGCAAAGTTAGCAACAGAGATAAAACAATTTGAATTGGGATCTTTAGGAAAAGGTAGGAGCAAATTACATAGGAAAATTGGGAATTGTGGGATCAATACATACAGAGAAGGAAAGAGGTTTAAAAGAAGACAGGATATGAATGAGCTATGTAATGTCTGACAGAGTGATTGGGTCAATATGGTCTGTGATGTAAAATACTCACAAATTGGACTATGTCAAAATGGTTTGTTTTCAATTATATAAATGCAAGTAATCTCCGTGGTATCCCCGAAGTCTCAAAGCAACCCACTAAAGTGTAGTGGGTCTAAAAACAAAACAGTGTAAGAAACTTCTCTGTGTGGAAGATTTTCAGTCCATATATTTCTAGTTAATCACTGTATATTAATCAGATCAGACAATAGTAGTAGAAGTAGCGAACATAAACTCGTCAAGTCAAAAAGTAATAATAGAAAATAGAAAATATATAATTCTACAGCATTACTAAGTATTCAAATGTAATCCAAGCAAAGCAGGCCGTCTATTTTTGTTTTACTTGGATCGCTTGTCTGTGTACTTAATAAAGGATTTTCGACTGGAAACAGAGTAATAATTTCCTCACAAGCTTTCTAAATATATATATATATATACTTTTTATCAGGCATGGGAGTGGTTTATTGTGCTGTAAAACAGTGTTATTGGTACACTTGTTAAATTCACATCCCTTCCCCCATCAGTGTGACATTCGAGCTGGTCCTGCCCTACCTAGTAGCTGTCATAATAATATATAGCCCTAATGTACTTTAATGGTACATCTTATTTAACCAAATTATTGACAGCTACTAGGTAGGGCAGGACCAGCTCAAATGTCACACTGATGGGGGAAGGGATGTGAATTTAACAAGTGTACCAATAACACTTTGTTTTACAGCACAATAAACCACTCCCATGCCTGATAAAAAAAGTATATATATATATATTTAGAAAGCTTGTGAGGAAATAATAAAGGATTTTCAACTGGAAACAGAGTAATAAAGTACACAGACAAGTGATCCAAGTAAAACAAAAATAGACGGCCTGCTTTGCTTGGATTACTTTTGAATACTTAGAAAATATAAAATATATAATTCTACAGCATTACTATTATTACTTTTTGACTTGACGAGTTTATGTTCGCTACTTCTACTACTATTGTCTGATCTGATTATTATACAGTGATTAACTAGAACTATATGGACTGAAAATCTTCCACACAGAGAAGTTTCTTACATTGTTTTGTTTCATTTATATAAATGCAAGATTGCCTAATGTCATAAGTGATAATTCAATAAAGATGCTTCTTGTTAAAAAGAAATAAAGCTACAGATAATGGCAAGAAATCTTTGTTATATGGGGTTTGGATAAAGGAATCATGGATGCCATGAATCCTAGAATCCTGAAAAATTCCCTTGCTGATGTCTTGGACTGAGTAGAAAATCTCAGAAATAGATCTACTTTTTTCTGTGGAAGAATATCTCTTTAAACTAAGGTATCTATGAGCCAGCCCAGGAAAACAATCCTGTGAGAATGAGGCAAACAAGACTGTTGAATGTTCTCGAAAACCCAGTCTATGAAGGAGATGTCTTACCCAAATGAGAGATCCCTGACACTTTAAAAAAATGACTCTACAAAGATAAGTTGTGTAAATAAGGAAAATGTGAATAACTTGCAAACTGTAATAGGCTATTACTGGTACTAGACATCTTGTGAACACCCTTGCAGCAGTTGATAATCCAAAGGGTTATGCACATAACTGAAAATGCAATCCAGACACAGAAAACCTTAAAAAATGAAATCTGAGGCTACAGAAATATGATGATAAGCAGCCTTTAAATCCAGAATTACCAAAAAAATGAAAGGAGGGAATCATAATCTACAGGTTGTGAAGTAACAGCATTTTGAACTTTGGGGCTTCAACAAACTGATTTAGAAAGAAAAAGACCTAGGACTGATTGTCATGATGCTTGTTTGGTGCCAGAAACAATCTTGAATAAAAACCCTTCCCTGTCACGCAGGGGTGCACTCTTTCCCCTTTGAATTTCTGAGTCCCTTATTTTCTTTTCCAGTGGTTCTAAATATAGCACAAATAACAAAGACATAACTGGTATGGTGTTCAAGCAAAGTTGGCTTTATTTACAGATGATATTATTTTGTACCTGATGGAACCAGAAAAGTACATCTCAATGAGAGACTTCTGAGTTTTGTTTTGGGGATATAAAATTAATGAAGACAAAACAAAAGCTATAGCTATAAACTATGTAACCGCACATGAATTGATTCAGCAATGGTTGTATTTATGAGGGGATGATAAAATTACGCATTCAGGAGTATGGATTAAAAAGGATTTAATTATGGCAGCTAAGGCTATATGGGAAAAGACTAATCAAAAGATAATACAAAAACTTAGAAACTGGAAGCTCTTACTTATGGATGTGGATAGCAAGATACAAGCACTAAAAATGTTTTTAGTCTCTTTAGTTTTATACACAGGTCAGACATATATGTATCAAACAGAGCAGAAGTTGTGTGTAGTAATTAATAAAGAGAGTTGAAGTATTTTATTTGGGAGGGGAAGAGGGAGGGAGTCAAGAGGCATAAGCTGGTCCTCCCAAAAGAACAGAAAATTTTGGATTACCTGATTTGAAGGGATAATTTAGAGCTAAACAGTTAAGGCTCTTAGGCATAACACAAGTAGACAGCCACAATTCAAAGTGGAAAGGGATGATGATAAAGCAGGAGGGTAATTCAAGAAATATGGAAAAATGGGATTATGGATGCAGATCCTAAAGGAAAATAGCAGTCATATAGAGAATATTCTATTCATAAAGTAGCAGGGAGTATACTAAGAACTACGCCAACATGGGAATGGAGAAAGGAGATTCTGCTGATAGAGAATTAGGGGTACAGAGAATAGACAATATAGGGCTAGAATTTACTGGATGAAGATGGCTAAGGAACCAAGGTATTGGGAACAAATAATTAGAGAAGGCAATCACTAGACTACAGTACAAATGTCTTCTTAGCCTCTTCTCATTCTATTGCCTTTCTTTCTCTATCAGGAACTGATATCAGAGTATATCGACACAGAGAAAGGGTTAGGGGAACTCCAAATGAAAGACTTGCACTGGTTGAGTTTTTAACTGAATCTAGAACAGAAGCTGCTGTTGAAAAAGGGATAATTAGTACAGCATATAAAATATTGCACAATAACTAAAAGAATCAATCAGAAGAGGTCAGAAAAGACTGGGAAGCAAGATTAGATATGCAATTCACAAAGGCAAAATAACAGGACATATGTACGGCTCCCAAATATGCAGCAAAATCTAAACGATTTAGGATTTTTTTTTCCAGAAAGTGCCTGCACAGATACTTTTATACCACAAGCAGACTACAAAGAATTCCTTCTTCAGGTAAACGGCAAATGCTGCAGGTGTGATGGGGAAGAAACAGGTAACTGGGAACATATGTTTTGGGAATGTAATGAGTCGGCAGATTTTAAAAATTCCCTACAAAATACTCTGGCAGGAATACTGAGTGAGAAAATGAATTAAACTAGGGGAAATAATTTTTTCAGCTGGGATACAGTATCTGAATTGCCTAGACATAGTAAGGCCTTGTTAAGTATAATTTTGGTGGCTGCAAAAAAAAAAAAAAAAAAAAAAAACAATTATTGGAAAGGAAATCAAATGCTAAACCAATTATACTCGAAGTAGCAAACATTGTACAGAGATAAAAGAATAGGAAATGTGATCTTTAGAAAAGGGTAGGAGTAAATTGCATACAAATCGAAATTTTGGGAACAACACATGCAGAAAAATGTTTTGGAAGAGGAATGAGAAGGCAGAAACTGAATAATTTATGTTATGTTGTTTAAATGATATGCTTATCTAACAGTAAATGTGAATTATAATGTTTGTAAATGTGAAGTTGTTAATATGATTTCATTAATTTTGTATAAATGTAGGTTTGTTTACTTCACAGGTGGTAATTCAATAAAGGTGTTTAAAAAACTCCCCTTTCAGAGAAAGTGAAACAGGTTTCTATTACCCTGAATCAGCAGACGCTGAATGACAGGCAGGGAAAAAGTTTTATATGGTGGATGTGGAGGAATGGACTCGCACTGCCATCTGTACTCATGATGGATCATTCTCAGAACCCATTTGTCTGATATTATTCATTGCCAAAGAGAGAGAAATGGAGAGCCAGATTTTGGGGGAGATTTAAATGCTTACCAAGGCGGGAAGGGGGGGGGGGTGCTATTTGCAGATAGTTTTCCAAACTTGTTGGGCTCTCCTGGTTTCTGGGAGGCTCCTCTCTTATTTTTGGAGCCTCATTACCATTGTTTTTTGAGCTTCTGCTTGCCAGAAGTTAGCTAAGTCTGCTTATTTTGTTTTTAAAAGGTGCTGAACTAGACGCGAAACCTTTAACAAACTTGGAGAAGGAAGGCTGACAAATCTGAGTCACCCCTTGAATCAGTTTCCCTTTCTCACCATACCTTTATAGGACTTCAGCAGCAAATGGCCCGCAACAGTCTCTTTATCCAAATGACAATTCAAAATTTCAGCTTTAACATCCTCAAGTAAATTTTGATAATGTAACCATGCAAACCTTCTCATAACAGTTTCAGTAGCAGCTACTCTGGAAGAAGCATCAACTGAATTATAAGAACACTTCAAAAAGTGTTTGTTCACTTGAAACACAGAATCAATAAGTGTATTAATGCAAGATTTTTCTTTAGAAGAGGGGAAAAAGTAATTATAATGTTCCTCATGTTCTCAAAAGAAGCAACTAACAACTTTAACATGAGCTTGACAATTAAGAATTCACAATGTGGCAGAAGTATACACTTTTTCCCCAAATTTGTCTAAGACCTTCCCATCCTTATCAGACAGGGAGGGATTAGCATGTACCAAATGTACAACAGCAGCATGATTTGCCAAGGAAATCACTACATGGTCAGATCTGTGAATAGAAAACAACATTGAGGAAGTTTATACAATCTATCCACCTTCTTAGAGGCTACAGGCTGACTGTAAAGCATGTTACAGGCTATAATAAAAACATTAACCAAAGCTGAAAGTGCAGGTGGAACAGGAGTAGGTTGAGGAAATTCCAGTTGTAAGAAATTATAATATTTTTTTCACAAACACAAGAATGTCATTATGTTCCAGGTGAAACAAGCTGGTTTATCCTAGATATGGCATCAGAAAAATGAAATTCTCCCAAGTGAACATCAGACGAAGCACTCTTCCCAGAATCAGTCACCTGAGAAGAAAATACAGAAATCATTCTCTCAAAATCATTTCCCTGTTAATTAAACTGGGAATTTTCAGAAAATAAAGAATTCCTGTTTCTTTTACCAGAAGAGCCAGAATGAAATGGGTCAAGAGCCTGAACTAAGGCCTGAATTAAGCTCAATAATTCATTTCTGTCTAAAGTAATAGAGATGGGAAGATAAATGTTTAATTTTCTGCTTCTTTTTAACAGGAATTTCCATAGAAGCTGACTGACTCCTGTGAGGCACATCCCTACAGGGATCCGGCATCCCAGTCTGGCTATTCAGAAAGTCAGACTCCTCTAGTCTTCCAAAATTGACAACAGTGGTTCTCCCATGCCTGCCAAAGATACGCCAGCAGCCAGATAGGATGTATTTAACCCCCAATCCATGGTGACTAGATGGATTACACCAGAGGAAACTAAGGAAGAATATAAGTAGTCTGAGGAACAAGAAATGGCCACAGCAGAGTTACCCATCTGCAGCTGAGGCTAATTCATGGCCTGCTGAAGGGGCAAAGGCTGACTGGAAACATTCCTCTTTTTGTGGCAGAAGAAGGAAGAATCAAGGAATCAGTAAGCTGTTCCATGGTAGAAACAATAAAGAAGCCTGCATTCTAGGTATCACTGATAGCTGTAGTATGTAAGTATAAAAAAGTAGTGTTTTCTCCATAAAACACTGTGAAGAGCACAGCATACACTTATCCCAGACCCTAAATACATTTTAATAAATGTTTTAACATTAAAAAAATTAAGCCTAATTTTTAAAATGGTTTTACAATAAAGTAAAAATTGGAACCACAAACTTTTAACTGATTGAAAAGTCTCATGACAGTCCAATAAAGATAAAATTTCTACCATCAAATAAAGTATTTCACAGACAAAAGTAATGTTTCTGTCATAAAATAAAACGTGGGTGTGTTAACCCCCCCCCCCCCCGAAAGGAACTTTTCTACCAAGCAATGGAGAAACACTAGCTGACTATAGATCCTCAAAATCCCGAGTACTGTTTGGTGGCAGGAAAGCTCTGAAGGGATTGCTGGCCAGACCACTGATTTTCTATAGCCCTGCTTGAACTGTTAATGGTCTGGGAACATGGAAAGTGCCCCTAAGTTTTAGATGTCCAAAATCAGTCCTAGTTGGCATTCTGGCACTTGTTGGGAGAATTCCCATGAAATGTGATTTGGAAATAAACATTCTCCTCTAATAACTAAATAATGGACCTTATCCAGTGGTAGAATATTGGAACTATTCTCTCTTGAACAAGACCAGTCTTCCTCCTAACACACATGAAAGAACAAAGATATAAAATTCAAGTACTGCTTGGATGTTCTCTGTATGGGAGAAACTTTTCACTCTTCTTCCCATACTGTTGCTTCTTGTGATCACCTATTGCCATGCCACACCTGCTTTTTCCTGAAGGCCTTCTCTTGCTTGGATTAATCTACCCTTAATTGTTCCTGATAAAATGGTCAGAATTTACTGGGATAACTGAGATTATATTTTGGGATAAGTGGAAGAAACATTTTTCAATGTCCATAGTTTTAACATTTTCTTCACACACTTAAAAAATACCCGTAATGGAGGACCAAATAGAAATTTTGTGTAAGGGAATTTCCAAATGCTATCTCTTTGTGTCTTAAGTTAAAAGCTGTATCCTGAACCCAAGCATTTCTCCTAAGCATTGTTCCATGTGTTTCTATATTATATATGAAATTTATAGCATGCTTGACCCCTCTGAAGGCTGAGTAAGCTTACAGATTCTTATCATGACATCATGAAGAATGTCCTTAACTCAGGTTGGAACTTCTTATTTGTAATCTAGCATAGACATTTGGAAGCTAATCACCCTGAATGCCAAAGTGGCTAAAGTGCACCTTCTTATCAAACCTATTTGGAATCCTACTTTTCTTTTTGTGGTAAAATACTGAGACCAAGGATCAATGTGGAGCATTTAGAGGCTTCTGCACATACTATCTTTAGATCCACTACATGCACCATGTACAATTTGTCGTTTTTTGGGGGGGGTGGTCAACTCTAAGCTTGGATTTAAAGATACAGAAGTGTAGTACTCAAAAGTGGGAGCATTATATCTGCACTTTTGGAATCTAGCACTCTAAGGATGCACCCTAGATTTCTATTCTATTTGTTGCTGCTATTGCCCCTCACTCTGCTACCAGTGGTTCAATCCTGGTGTGATTAACAGCCACAGATCCTTTCCCTGGGCTGTAATGGCCAAAGTGTGGTGCTGTGCACGGAAACTCATCTGCCACATTTCTAGATCCTTTCCTAGACTCCCTCCCACATCCTGAACAAATAAGTTGATCTTGCTCCTTTATATATGCTCCAGGCAAACAAAATGTGTAATGGGCACAGGACAGTCCTCTGCAGTATTTTACTAATCACTTTCCTAATTCCTGACATTGTTCCTCTTACCACAACTTTGTGCCCTACCATTCAACCATGACCTACTCATTTCCTCAGTTCTGGTCATACCCCCAGCGCATACAGTTTTGCTAACAGACTCCCATAAGGGACCAAAACAAAGGTCTCACTGAAGTCCAGGTAGATTTGCTTACTGGTAGTCCCCTGTCAAATTCACCCATAACTCAATCATAAAATTGGATCAAGTCTGACTGACAGCTCCTTCTGGCCATGATTTCATGATGGCTCCTGTCCCCTAGGAATGCAATCAACCTTCCTCTAAAGAGTTTCTCCATGACTTTTCTGAAGGCCAGTTGCCTTTTTTATACTAACTGGTGCCTGTGGTGGAAGAAAAACCCCATACTGGTGTTCCGTATCACATCCACATCAAATATTGCCAGCAGCAGTGTGGGAGTCACAACCCATAGCCCCAGGTCTTTTACTTATTAACTAATGGCAGCAACTGGGATTATACAGTTGTAGATTACAGAATCAATCATCGCAAAACTTAGATCCAGAGTTGCTTCCCTTTTATACAACAGCTAAATAATGTCAGGACTGGAGGTAATGTTCTTCTGGTTACTAAAAGTCAGGCTTCATTTCTATCAATATTTTAGAAAATCTCAGATAAATGAATTTTATGAACGAATACATACTACGAAACTCCTGGTCTCAATTGTTTGGACTGTAATTCTTGACAGGAACTAAATTTTAGAAGGTCAGAAACCGTTATAAACTGCGGAAACTATGCATACGAGAAATAACTAATAATCAAAACACACTAAATCAAAGATACCTGTATGCTAGAGTAGAACATTTTTTAATAGTAAATGTTAAGGGCTTTTGTTCTTTGATTCATTGGACTTCTTCAGAATATTTGGTCACCTGCATCTCCCATTTTTATATATACGTAAAACATAATCACACAACTCTCCAGTCAAAAAAAAAAAAATTAAAAAAATCTCCTAAATAAAACATTAGTGATAATCACACTAGGATAATATAGACAGGTTTTATTTAAAAGTTTTAACACGCAATATTTTATCTATTTATTATCTTATTTACTACGTTTTATTCTTTATGGTTGGCCACTAGGTTTACTAGATATGTATCTTCCATGTCTTGATTAATCCTTAGTAATTTTTGTGTATTTATTGGCAGTTTCAATACACATTTCATTCATTTGCTTTATCAACACGACCATGTTTCAAAATGGTTTGATCATTGTTTACTGTTGCTGGGTTACGGCGATCAAAATTTTGGCGCCAAATTAACTATTTAAATGGTTTTAATGCTTTGCTCTTGTTTGTCTGATGATGTCCCACAATATAGTGGGACGAAAAGCACTTAACCTCATGTAATGTAATAAAGTTCTTTTTTAACTTAATTTCGGCTTTGCGGTCTTCTGTGCGGCTTTACTTTTGGATTTGAAGTATTTACTACTTACATTTGTACTTGGATATTGTATATTTTGGGTCTGCAGTCCACTACTTTGTGTTTCTTCAGTTTGTTGTTTATTCGTTCGCAGAGTTCCATTCATATTGTCGAACTTTTACAAGTTCGAACGTCATATGGTCGAAACCATATGTTCGAGCTTGTAAAACTTGTAACGTTTCAACAGAGATCTCCTTAAGGGAAGCTTTCCCTTTCTGGAAATGTAGTGCAATCTCTGAGTTGGTATATTTAAGTAGCGGGGGAGTGGGACACAGACCCCCCATGTGGGGGTGCAGGGGGGCTTGCCCCCCTGCTTACAACCTTCATGTAAGTTGTTTGATTTTTTTTTTTTTAATTAAGTTTTTGAACTATTAAAGTTCGAACATATGGTGTCGACCATATGATGTTCGAACTTTTAAAAGTTTGACAACGTGATACAGACCCAATCCTAATGATAGTTTGGTTAAGGCTGGAAATGTCTTCAAAAACACCATCTATCAATCTCTCATTATTTCTAGCAATCGCTGTCATAAGTTGCATACCAAAACCGTCAAATAATGTGATCAGTTTATGAAGGAAATCACTACCTCCATGAACATTATTAGGAACTTAAAAAGTATATGGTCCCAAGGTACCTGTATCGATGCACATTGCCTGTTTTAAGGGTGCGATATTTTAAAAGTTTTGTTTCTAGTTTACTAATTCGCTGTAAGTATTGTTCTCTCTAGTATTTTCACCTGAGAAAGTAATTCTCTTGTTCATGAATTAAGGTCCATATCAATGTATTTAGTATAATGATTGGATGAATGTCTATTTGGTGTAGAAGAATATACAGAAGTCTGTAATTCATTGGAAGTATTAAACTTGTATAGAACACTATGACAGGTCATCTTTAGTAACATGTATGGCTGCACTCAAATCATTAACAACATTGCTTTGGTAAACATCAGTTGGGAAAGCAGGTTCACACGTTTAGTTAATCTCCCCAAAAAAACCTCAGATGCAGAGATTTGGAAAGGTTATCACTGGTGCTGCGGTAGCGTTGTCACCCCACAGTTAGAAGTTGTCCATTCGATTCTCAGTTAGAGCGTCTTCTGTGTGGTGACATGCGTGAATGGGTGTTCCTTCGTTGAAGGTTGTGTGTTAGGCCTGGCAAGCCAGCACGTAAAAATCTACTGCCAATCATGAGCAGACCGGAGTTCCGCTGTGGCGACCCCTAACCGGGAAAAGCCGAAAGACACAACATCACTGACATGTAAAGATACCTTAAATATCATGGCAGCCTATATTAAAATGCAAAACCAAGAAACAGTAACAAACTGTAAGGAACTAATAATCATGAAAAGCTATGTCTAAAAGATTTCAATGCACTAAAATAGAAAACAAAAAGTCTTAATAGAAAATGCTAAGTGCTTTGGGAATATATTTGGTCATCCAGCAGTTGATGATTTAATTTTTAATTTCTAATAACAGGTCACTGGTGTAGCCTCTTTCCAAAAACCCATTGGAGAGTAGATAACACTAACTCAAAAAAACATATTCTGATTCACACAAAAAAAGAAAAACAAAAGTGGCTTGAAACTTACTTATCATGTTTCCAAGGACAAAATCAATTATTTAGATGTCAGCTGAAAGGATAAGTTTAACAAGATATTCAAGTCAGGCATTTTTTTTCATAAGACTACCTTTTCTAATGCTTATTTAAATTTTACTAGTAGCCATCCTCTCCACCAAAAGAGAAATATAGTGAAAGGCCAGTTAAGAGAGTTTGGTGTGAATGACATCAGAATACGGTGATTTTTTTAACAAGTGTGATCTGCTCTCTGATATATTTTTAGAAAGAGGTTACCAATTGACCTGTAATTAGAAATTAAAAATGAGATCATCAAGCACTGTAGGACCAAATATATTCCCCTAACGGGGAAAGGTATAGCTTATTCTCTACCTATTAGGGATAATGAAGTTAATTTTGAAACCGCTTTAACCCTGAAATACTATCATGACACTAGGGAAATTAGGGATGCAATACAAAAACACTAGGGACTATTTGCACATTTCCCTGAGGTTTTTAATACTTCTGTTGAAAATGCTCCTACTTCTTCTACATATAAGACAGGGTTTAAGGAGATTTTGGAAAAGGACAGTTTTAATACACTTGTAACAGATATAAGAAAAGAGAATTTTAAATGTAATTCATGTACATTGCAAATATGGATCACATATTCCTTGAGGGACAAAATGAAATACTTTAATTGAGTGAGCAAAGGTGCCATTTACACTGTTGCAAAGTGTGTCCCTCATTTTATATTGTGAAGACTGAACGTAGTTTGAGAAATAGAATATATGATACTTCACATATGTCGGGTGGCACGATGCCAGGGTACTTTTATGGGCTAGGCTTGTAAAGGTTCCAGGACAATTAGCTTAGTACAGACCTATGAACAATATTACTTATAGTGAGACTAATGCTCTCTATAAACATGTGTGGGTGTGCAAGTCTAGTATCTTCTATTTTTTGTGCTGAAAGATGTTGTAAGAAAGTTAAGAGGTAGATCCTGGGAAACAAAAACTGAGTATAGGGAAATAACCTCGCAATTAAAATTAGATGCAGGGAATGCTCCAGATTTAAACAATATTTCTATTTTAAGCATTTTGAAACTAAGAGCAGCAAGACTTTAATACCAATAATTTTTAAAAGGATACACTTTTATAAAGTAATTTTTTTTAGAATGGGAGTTGTGATTGTGTTTTAAGTATATAAAATGGAGCACACGTGAATGATTGTTCTGAAGTAGTCCTATGATTCAAAGGATGTAAGCACTTAACATTTACTATTACGATTTTTAGTTTTCTGCTGTAGTGTAGGGGATTCTTGAATGCAGATTTTCTTGAACATTTAGGAGCTCAAAAATTCGGCTTATTGTTTTCACTTAAGAAAAATAGTTAACCGACAATAAATTATTCTCCAGTGATACAAAAATTGCTGATTAAGTGTTACAAGTTTTGCCATTACAACAGTTCACAAGTCACCAAATAATACACAAACATAGAAAAGACTTGTTTATGCATAAATATACTCTGAAGATGTAAACTACACAGAAACAATATAATAGCTCAGAGAATGTTTTAAAAAAAGTAACACCTTTATTGAATTATCACTTGTGACAAAGGCAAATTTACATTTATACAAAAGTAATCAAACTGTATTAAATTAACATTAACAAACATTATACTTAACATATATTGCTATATATCATATAACGTAAGCAACATTGCATGAATTATTAAATTCCTGTCCCTTTTTTAAACAAGAAACATCTTTATTAAACCATCACTTATGACATAAGCAATCATTTATTTATATAAATGAATATGAGCCACACCAGCACAATTCTAGCTGAAAGCATTTTACATCATAAACCATACTGACACACTCGCAGTTGCAAACATTATACATCACTTATAATCTACCCAATCATTTTCAGTCAAGCATTACATAGCTCATTTAAGTCATGCCTTCTTTTAAACCTCATTCCTCCCCTGTATGTACTGTTCCCACAATTCCCATTTTTTCTATGCAGTTTGCTTCTATCCTTTTCTAAAGATCTCAAATCCAATTGTTTTATCTCTGTTATTATATTCACTACTACTAATATAGTTGGTTTAGATTTTGATTTCCATTTACTATGTAATTGCTTTTTTGGCAGCCACCATAGTTAGACACAGCAAGTCCTAACCATGTCTAGGCATTCTGATTCTGTATCATAGCTCAGAAAAATAATTTCACTCATCAGACCAATCCTCCCACCCAGCATCGCCGATAGTGCATCCCGCAGGGAATCCTTAAAGTCTGCCAATCCATCACACTTTCAGAAAATATGTTCCCAAGTACCTCTTTCTTCCCCATCACACCTCCAACATTTGCTGTCTACCTAAGGAAAAATTCTCTGGAGTCCACTTGAGGTATAATAATATCTGTATTAACATTTCCAAGCAAAAATCCTAAACCTTCTAGATTTTGTTGCATATTTGGGAGACATGCATATATCCTCCCATTGTTTCTTTGTGAATTGCTTATCCAATCTCTCTTCCCAATCCTTTCTAACCTTCTCTGATCGATTCCTATACTTATCATGCAATATTGTATATGCTCTACTAATTATTCTTTTTTTAATGGCAGCTTCTGTTCTAGATTCTACTAAAAACTCTACCAGTGCTGGTCTTTCATTTAGGATGCCCCCGTTTCTTTCTCTTTGCCCATACTCTGGATTGCAGGTTAGAGATTGCCTTCCTTATCAAGGATTGATATCAAATAAATTCTTGGCCTCTTACCATTCTATTACCTTTCCCCTCTCTAGTTATTTGCTCCCAGTACCTTGGTTCCTTTGCCAATTTTCTCCAATAAATTCCAGCCCCCTCTTGCCTATTGTCTATATCCCTAATTGCAGTCATCCCTATTAGCATAATCTCCTTTCTCCATTCCCATGTTGGCTTAGTTCTTATAATACTTTCTGCTACTTTATTAATATTCTGTATGATTATTGTTATTGTCCTTAAGGGCCTGCATCCAAAATCCCAGTCTCTCCTTGTTTCTTGAGTTCCGCCCCTGTTTCAACATCATCCCTTTCTGCTCTGAATTACAGTTTTCTGCTTGTGCTATGTATAGGAGCCTTAACTGTATAGCTCTGAAATATGCCTTCAAATTGGGTTATCCCAGTCCACCCTCTTTTACTGGAAGAATCAATTTATCTCACTTGAATCTTGCCATGTTCCCCTCCCAGATAAAGTCCTTCAGCTCTTTATTAATTGCTATTCACAACTTCTACTTTGGTTAATAAAAATATGTCTGACTTGTGTATAAGACTAAAGGGGCTAAAACATCTTGACTGCTTGTATCTTACTATCCATATCCATATAACAAAGCTTTCGTTTTCTCATTTTTTGCATTATCTTTTGTTAAGTCTCTTTCCACATACCCTTAGCTGCCACACCAGAGTCATTTTTAATCCATACTCCTAAATATTTCATTTTATCATGTCCCCACAAACACGGCTATTGCTGAACCAATTTGTGCGTGGGTACATAATTTATCACTATTGCCTTTGTTTTAGCTTCATTAATTTTGTATCCCAAAAAAATATGAAATTGTGTCAGAATGTCCCACAACACTGTAATGTTTCTTTCTGGTTTTATCAGGTACAAAATGAGCAGTTCCATCCTTATCAATGAGAAAAGGAAACTGCTGGCATTCATTGAGCATGGCATCCAAAACATTCCCGTACTACTAACTTCTTCCTTTTTATCTAAAATGCTGTGGCAACCATCTTCCTCGCCAGACCTCAAATGTGCCACTTGAAACAGACATATAGCAACAGTAACAACAATAAAAAAATCATGTAATAACAATCTACCAGACTATGTTTGTTATAAGGCAAGATAAAGGAGGCTGGGTATGTTGATGATAATGGCCTGTTCTTCCAGATCCATTATTAAAGTAAGTACACAATTAAAGGTTTGGTACTTGCTATAATACCTGTGTTGGCAAGTTCATCTTCTTCACCTATTGGACTAAGATTAGCAGATAATTTGTCAGTTTAGCCCAAAAAAGCTTTCCCAGGCTACAGTAGCCCTTCCCTTTTACCTATAAGGGCTTGCAACTAAGGAACATCTCCTGATCTCTGAAGCCTGTAAAAGCATAGCAAGTGGAATGAAAAGGAAAAAAATAAACAACCTCTACTAGGCCGCCAATGGTACTAGCATGAATGTGGGAAGGAGATGAAACTACCAACACAGATCTGTTAATACAATAACTATCCAAGTTTCATATCTGACATCAGAAGAGTTATCTCTAGCTATACAAAATAATTCCCAGTCTTAAGGCTCATTGGTGGAGTTCCATGACAGAATCCCACCAGCACTGACAGATGTACCTACCAGTGGAGCAAGAAAAGGCACAGAGGAAGATGCTCACTAGTGGCTGTACCAACAAAGGCCACAGTCAAGTTAAAAAGGGTCTTGTGAAGTGAGAATAAAAATGGAAGACCTTTGAGGGGATCTGACATTTCTGAAAAAGGGTGCATTTAGTCTAGGAGTCTTCTGTGGGCAAGAGTAAATAGAAGTCTGAAAGTCATAATTCCACTTGAAGCTCACAACTTTGTGGAAAAGGAAGACAAAGAAAAGCAAAGAATGAGTGGAGGAGCTCCCTGGTTAGCCTCAGTAAGAAGTTGATATCCCTTATAAGATCCCCCAAAGCTAGCTACGAAAACAAAATCACCACTGATTCTAAGTGCAATCACAAAGCATTCTATACCTATGCCA
The DNA here is from genome assembly GCF_019279795.1 of Protopterus annectens. Classification (NCBI taxonomy): domain Eukaryota; kingdom Metazoa; phylum Chordata; order Ceratodontiformes; family Protopteridae; genus Protopterus; species Protopterus annectens. The sequence goes on from NC_056726.1 coordinate 652,091,573, forward strand.
AGAATCTCAATGGCAACACCCAGATCTGTTCTGAGTTACAGCACAACGGCACAAAAATTACAGAACCAGCTGATATTGCCAACATCCTGACAGATAGATTCAGTGCTAACTTTGCATTCTTCCTGTATAGGGGTGAGAGGGGGGTAGAGTCCCTGTAATCACATCTATGCAGGTAAAAGCTGCACTCTCTAAAACCAAAAACACAGCATCTTTGGGACCAGACAACATCCCAGGCTACGTTTTACACGAACTTCAGAATGAACTGGCTCCCCACCTAAGCACCATGTTCAATCATAGTCTCACATCAGGCTTTGTGCCCACTGAATGGTGCATAGCAACAGTTATCCCACTCCACAAAGGGGGAGCCACCACTGATCCTGGGAACTATCGCCCTATTAGCCTGATGAGCCTGGTCTACAAGGCCATGGAATGTATCATCATGGAACTCATAAACAAAGACATTGGTAACCTCCAAACTCTAGACCCCACCCAGTTCGGGTTTGTGAAAAGCAGATCATGCCTTCTGAACCTGATCGACTTCCTTGAGGCAGTCACCAAAGCCGTAGATGAGGGTAAAGTCATTCACACAGCCTATCTTGACCTCGCCAAGGCTTTCGACACCATCCCCCATTCTGGAATTATAGCTAAACTCACTAAACTAGGTATAAATCCCTACATCACAAGATGGGTTGCCAACTGGCTCACTGACAGAATCCACACTGTAAAAGTTGCTGACTCCAAATCTGACTTCAAACCGGCGAAAAGTGGAGTATCACAGGGTTCAGTCCTGGGACTTTTCCTGTTTGGTATCTACTTCTCTGAAGTACAGGCTAACACAGAAGGCCTCTGGCTAACGAAGTTCGCAGATGACTGCAAACTAAGAGCCATAGTCGAGTGCCCAAATGATGTGGACATCCTACAGAAGGGCCTCATTGAGACAGATGCCTGGTGTCAGAGGCATGGCCTCAAGCTCAATGCCAAAAGGTGCATTGTCATCCCCTTTGGTAAAAACTCTGTACCCATGAATTACCACATAAACGGCAGTCTACTTAACACCGAATGTGTGATAAGAGACCTTGGGCCCAGGTGGACAGTAGTCTCTCCTTTGATAATCACATTGCCACAGTAGTTAGGAAATCCTTCTATGTGGCACACCTCATCACAAAAGGGTCCTCATCCAGGAAAAAAGAGGTCATTGTTCCCCTCTACTCGGCACTCATTAGACCCATTATAGAGTACAACGCTCCTTTTGGAATGTACCTCACAAGACATCTGCAGCAGCTGGAAAGGCCACAGAAGTACCTCACAAAGAGGATTACTGGCCTCAAACAGATGCCCTACACTGACTGTCTCAAAAAACTCCATCTTTACTCTGTAGCATATCGCCTACTCCAAGAAGATCTCTGCCTAACATATAAAGCTATGTTAAACTCAGAGCTGTTAGACACGCTACACCTAAAGAAATCCCAGTCCCTCCGAACTACATACTCTAGGGACCTAAGCCTTGTCCCCACAATAAACAAGACGTGCTGGTGGGATAGATTCCTGTCTCAGAGACTTCCTATACTCTGGAACAAGGTTCCCATCTATGTCAAGCTAAGTTCCTCATTAGCACTCTTCAAGAAAAATCTTGATGAGTGGATGGGAAATAGGAAATACACCCCAGGGATCACTTCTGTGGCTCTGCTCAACAGGGGAACAGGAAATTAACTTTCTTGGGTGGCGTAAGCTAGGGAACCTTGTTGGCTAGGCTTACTTAGGCCCTTGAGCCAATAGCCTAGTACCTACCTATGAACTCTATGAGACAACATGGCATATACAAAGAAACTCAGAGCTGGTTCTGTGGGTATTTGTGGGCAAAGGATACAACCCCAGCTGGCTAAATTGGAGATATGTTTTGAAGGGAAAAACCAAAACCAGCACCTAAAAGGTTCTAGGTACATGATAAAACCTCTATACAGTGAGAGATGACGTCAAGGAAAGTTATCATATGCAAGGCAACCAAAAGCCAAATGAAGCCTTGGCCCTACTTCTTAGAGGCCTCATAGAAGGATAAGGCCAAGGTAAAAAGTTCTAAGTGAAAAATTGGCATATATAAAGAAATATGAGTTTCTTATGATGGTGCAAGTGTCATAAAGGATATATTCAACAGAACACTTAATGAAAGGTGCAATCTGAGAGGGAACTTTACAAAGATGTACCACCTAGGAATGTTTTACACTGGGTGAAATAAACTACCATATATCCCAAAGGGAGGAATATGAACTATTAGAAAGAAGCCATGGGCAAGGGGTAGCTTGCCCAAAGATTTAATAGCTATGAGATCTCCTGCAGTGGGTAAATTGTAAGGAAGCTTCTTAGCTGGCATAATGGTTAAAGTGTTTATCTGACAAACACAAGGTACAGAGTTTGATTCTAACATGGGGTAATTGGTTAGGCGGGTTTACTTCATAACGTCAAAAGCCGACAATATCGAAGCTGATATTGTCGGCACCACAACATCGAAAGCACAGAACATCATGCAGGTAAACGGAAATCTCCATAAGGGGAAATTTCCATTTACCTCAATGTAGTGCGGTCTCGGAGTTGGAATATTTAGGTAGGGGTGTGTGGGGGGTACAGGGGGGCTTGCCACCCTTCCTATGCTAGTTAGTTTTTATTTATTTATTTTTTTTTCAAACATTATTCGATGTTTTATTACATCGATCACTAGAGGTCAACCTTTAGTGATTCGATGTAGTAAGATTTTGATAACGTAATATAGACACGGTTAGGCTTAAAGTGGTTCCCATGGACAGTTTGCTTAAGTTCATAGACTATGCTAGGCTAACTGACATGTGACTGTGAATGTGCATCCACAGGAAGAGGTACCTTCTCTTGTACATTTAGCTGGGCAGAAGACAGCGAGATATGATAAACAAAATACAGTCAGAGGCCTGAAGGAATACACATATACTGGGCAAACATGATTTTTTGAAAGGGGAGCTACATTATAGGCTTTGGAAAAAAATTTGAGCATTGCTCTTCTAGAAATCCGAAATATATACTGCTCACTGACAAGATACTCTACAGCACATGCGGACTGGGTAGCAAGGTGAGAATGTATGGTGTTAAATACTACACACAAAAAAAACTCACATGACCAAGAAAGGAATAACTGGAAGTTCTTGGGTTTCACTAGGGGAAAAAAACTGTCACAGCAATTCTAGAAAAGTTTGCAGAATGCAACTGCTAACTAGTTATTCAAAGAAGAATTCAAACTTTCAGCTTTAACAACATCAGGTACATTTTGAGAATATAGCCATACACACCTTCTCATAACAGTTCCAGTAGCAGCAGCTCTGAAAGTGGCATCAGCTGAATCAAAACCACACTTCAAAGAGTGTCTGGTCACTTGAGACACAGAAGCAATAAGTATATTCATAGGAGTGTGTTCCTTGGAAGGGGAAAAAGTGGCTATAATGTTCCTCATATTCTCAAAAGATGCAAGCAACAACATTAAAATGTAAGCTTGACAATTAAGAATTCATTGTGTGGCAGAGGTATACATTTCCCCCAAAATATATCTACAGCTTTTCCATCTGTATCAGAAGAGAAGGTATTAGCATTTACCAAATGTTTAGCAGCAGCATCATTTGCCAAGGAAATCATTGCAAAGTCAGAACTGATATTAGAAAATAAAAACTGTAAGACTGGGGGACTTTATACAGTCTCTCTGCCTTCTGAGGGTCTGCAGGCAGGTTGTAATAAAAATATTGTCTGAAGATGTTAGTACAGGTGGAACAGGTGTGGACTGCAAAAATTCCAGTTGTAATAAATAAAGAGTTATGTACTTACCACAACTTGGAATCTGTGCTATCCAGTATCATTATTCATCATGGATGGGTGTACGATCCAACACTGGATCCGAGCCGGCAACTAGAAGACAGCTCCTGAGCTCAAGCTCCTCCCCTTCCTGAGATCCCCTGCTACGGACAACCCTCAGATTTCGTTTGCCGTGATTTGAAACAAAATGTACTTCCTGCAGCTCAAGTTTCGCTTTTTTTTCAGATGAGTACTTTTATCTTTCTTTGGGTTTCTCTCCTTTTTTATATTAATCTCCTACCTCCTTCTCTCTCTTTCTGTACTTTCCTCCCATTCAAGTAGTGTATTTGGGTAGTTTTCTCTAGGTCCTTCCCAGGTTTCCGCCCTTGTTCTCCCTGGTCTTAGGTGCCTTCTATCCCCCTTTTTTCCCCTTCTCTGACTTGTTTCTCTGCCCTCTCCCTTGTTGTGTGTGTGTGTGTGTGTTGTCTGAAAAAAACCACTGGTTTGCAAAGGTGCTCCTCATATGGTCGGAAAATGCAGTCATATGCAGTCATAGCTCAGTTGCTGTCAACTTTAAAGCAGTATTTACATTCAAAACCAGCCATTCCCCTGCATGCAATCTCAGTTGCCATACGAGTTCATGGCACTCCAACATATCTTCACATGATGCACCCCAATAAAGGGCTGTACTGTTTCTAAAATATAAAACCTAAGCCTAAAAAAAATTTTAACACATTTCTACATGATTGAGAAAGCATTGTTTTTCATGACCTTTTTAATATCCTATAAGTGCTTATATAATCTTTTACATAACTGTCTCACAGTTTCTTGGTGAAAGTGCTTAACTTTTTTAATAAAAGAGTCTTTGCTTATTTCTCTGCTGTGGCTTTGTTTGAGCTTGGTTCTTTTTGTTCCCATCTAGAAGAAGACATATATTGCAGGATACAGTGCCTAGAGTGCATGCTGTATTGGTCTGTATTTGTAATAACTCCATCTAGGACTTTGTAATGTTTACCATAATTCAAAGAATGGAAAAGAACTAGAAGAGACCCATGAACTGCAACTAGTTTGCCTAAAGTCAGTGTGTTTATGTGACAATCACCCAGGAAAGGACACACCTTAATCAGCTGCAGCCTCTGAGTCATGCACTTATAGACATGCATTTGCTGAACACCCTTGGGCTGAGGCAAGACTAAATACAAGGGTCAAAAGCTCACCATAACTAGTTCCTACATGGAATCATAGAAATCTCCTGGACTCCTTGACAATCTTTATTTGAAAAGAAATCCTAGACGTCCAAAGAGCATATCCAGTTTCCTCTTGACAGTGAGACATGGATTGCAGTGTAACTATTCAGAAAGTTTATTTAACAATTTAGATCTAAAGTTATTTATGTATTTATTTAAATTTGTTTGCTGATCAAAGCTGAGCAAATTCAGTCTCAGCCTAGGGTCACAAACTGACCAGATGTGTATTTTTGTATTCTTGTCTGTTTTGAACAAGTGACAATAAGACAATACAATGATACAGTAATGCTTTGGATCCATAGTAAATCCAAGGTATTGAGGTATATCATATAAAAAAGTTTCAGGGCATTTGAGAAATAGAGTAAAATAAATTGGAGATGTGAAAAGGAGCAAAGGATCTTAGTGGCTGAGTTAGAGTGGAGAAGAGTTAAGGTAGACTTAAGTGGTGTGACCTGAGGGGTAACAGGTACATTCTGCTTGATTAACTAAATGTGATTTTATGGAGAACAGAACTTGGAATAAGAGGGTGAATCTTTAATTCCAGGTGGGAGCGATTCCCTCAGTTTTGGGCCAAGAACTGAGACTGTGTAGACTTCTAAGATGGCTGCACGTTGAGTAACAGCTGAAGTTTAGCTCTCCCACTGTGAAAACAGAAACTCAGCAGAGAAGCCCAGTGGCCTTTTATGTTTCTGGGTAAACTTGAGTAACTGGCTAGTGTGTGCACAGCCTGGATGCCAGGAAAAAAGAAATACAGAGGATCTGAAGGAAAGTAAGCTACAAAAGGTGAGGAAAAAACACTGACTGGGAAAAATACTGCAGCTGTTCAGCAAAAAAGCAGTGCAAGCTCCAGACATGACTTCCAGTAACATAGAGGAAAGTATAAGGCAGCTGCACACAGACCTGAGTAAAATAAATGAAACACTGAGGGAGTATATCAACTCAAACAACATAAGAGTGGAAGAAACTTTACACAGATATTCAGATGAGGTGATAAAACTGCAAAAATCAGAAGACAAAATAAAGAAAAGGCTGGCTGAATATGAGACTTCTCAAGAAGAGATATTTCAAAAAAATAACAGAATTACAGGACGGAGCATGTAGGGAAAACCTGAGATTTTCATCTGTACCAGGGAAGCTGGATGGAACAGAATGCAGTAATTTTATGAAAGCACAAATAAGCAACTGGACTGGTATTCCATAGCAGGAGTTGTTAACTGAAAGGGCACATTGTGTATATGCTCCAAACCTGGCTATAAGAAAGCAAGCTAGACCTTTAATAGTAACGATACAATCCTACCAGTAGAAGGAGTTAAAACTGCAGCAGAAGGACAAAGTACTAAAAGTGGGGGACAGCAGAGTGTTTCCGGAGACCAGGTAGAAGAGGAGCAAATATATTCCACTATTCAGGGAATGTCAAGAAGCAGGTGTGAGATTCAAACTGCTGTACCCAGAAATCTTCAAAATATTCTTCCCTGGAAGGACAAAATCATTTTTGGTGGAGTAGAGGAAATACAAACGTGAGCTGTGGAACAGAAGGAGATTCTCCTTCTTGTTCTTCTGGTACTAAAGACCACAGAGAGACTGTGCCAGTGAAACCTTTTCAATGGAAAATGTTGGAGGGAAAGAAAGGAGCACGAGAGCTGACTAGAAGAATCAAGAGTACATTGAAAATGAAGCAAAGACAGGATTTGGGAGATGGAGATGAACAGGGATAAAACCAGTAACTTGGAAATTGACAAATGTGGGATTACAAAGCAATAATTATATTTATGAAATGTGACAGAACAAGAAAATCTGGGAATATTGGACTTTTTTGGACTTGTGGGGGGGCTCTAAAGAAGTATATGCCCTACTTCATGTCATTAATGTTTGGAAAAATACTTAGAGGAGGGGAAGAGGAGAGGAGAAAGTTAACTGTAAGCAAAACATTTTTTCTCAATAGTACTATTTTATAGTGTATGATTTTTATTGCATGCTATAAAGTAAAAATGCCTCAGTTATTTCTGTGTGTGATGGGATGCTACTGTAAGTAGATGCTCCTGATTTTTTCTTTCTCCCTTCTTCTCTCCTTCTCCTTGTTCAGTTTTAAGAAATGTAAGGACTGCAATGTAAAAAAAAAAGTCTGGTTGAAAGAGCATGACAAAAGAAACTTTAATGGGCTTTATCTCATTCTTGTAAGGGGAAAGACTGATTTAAGGCCCTTAGCTTAATCTAGTGACACATTTTAAAAGAAATCAAGTAAATGAAAAAGAATATTGAATATTATAAGGCTTTCTACTTGCAATTAAATGTATGCATGGTAACAATTTTGTACCTGGTACTCATGTCTCCAGGGAGACAATCTAATAGAGAAACACTGGCTAGGAGAGAATCTTCTCTGAAAGCATTCAGGTGTTTTCCCAGCTGGGAGAGCTATAAAGATAAGACAAAACCAGGCAGCACTTAGAAGCACAGGCTGCACCATATATCTTAGCATGGATAACCTTTCTTTTAGGTTAGCTCAGGTTTGTGAATATGGCTGTCAGTTTTGGACATTTATTCCTATTAGGAGGGTAAAACTTCAATATTTGAATATATACACAGTTTTGTGTGTTAGTATGATTTAGGGGGGTTGTTTTCTTGTTTGAATACTTTCAATAAAACAAAAAGTTTTGTAAGATGTGGCAAAGGCTCAAATGAATATGAAAAGAAACAACTGTATAAAAGTTCAACCTGTCAGAGTATGCATGTGCTAGAACTAGACGTTTTTACAAAAAAGCTGCTATAAATAAAAGGTGTGAACAATAACATTTTAATACAAGGTGCTTTCTGTAATGTCTTTAAATGTCAATAGTCTCACAGATAAATACAAAAATGAAAGAGTAGTGAGGTATACTAAAAATGCAGAGTGCAAATAGCTATGCTACAGGAGAAACACTTGAAAAGAACTGAACAAGTGAATTTAATAAAGAAAGGTTTTCAGGATGGTTATTCAGTAGAATACCAGAGACAAAAGAAAAGAGGAGTACTTATATTAATTGCAAGAGGAGTTCCAACACTGATAAAAGAGGATAATAATGGTAGATTTGTAGTACTAAGGGGCTTCTGGCAAGGGAGGAGAATTACATTGGTATGTTTTTTTTTTTTTTTTGTATTCCACCTATAACTGCTATAATGGAGCTTAAGAAACTTCTGGGAGAAATAATCAGCTTTCAGCAAGGAATATTACTTATAGATGGGGAATGGAATTTGATTTGCAGCAGTAAAGATGTGTTGGGGGGGCAGAAGGGAAAATTTAACATAGAAGGGTAGACATTTTGAAGACATTTATGAAACTATTTGACATGGAAGATGTGAATTCAGTACTAGGGGTGTGGAGTGAATTTACATATTACTCCCCAAGATACAAAAACTGGGCTAGGCTAGACAGAATTTACATTTCACAGGAACATGTGGATTTAATTGAAGGTCTTGATACATACTCTGTTTCATATCATACGCCAATAACAACTAAAATAAAAACAGAGGGTAATGAAATAAAATAATATATTGGTGCTTTCCAACCTACCTGTTGAAAAGAGAGGAATTTAAGGAATGGGTAGTGGAAATAATTCAGGAGCTATTAGAGAAGATGGAAATTTCTTCTGAAAATATAGCTATGGAGTAGGATAAAATTAAATTGGAGTTAAAAATAGGGTGGAAATAAAAGAAAGGGAGATAGAAGAAGTAACAAGACATATTCAGAGGAATTGACAAATGTTGAAGTATTGCAGAATAGGGGGAATCTCACAGAACAAGATGAGGACTAACTGCAGAATGCTAAACAGAAAATAAGGGATTACCTCAATAATATGCATGAGTTCAGAAAGACTGATGTTAAGCAACTGTTTTTTTTTTTTTATAATAACTCTAGAGCACAAAACCTTTTAGCACAACAACTCAGGCAACAGAAAGTAGAAAGGTCTGTCACCAAGGTTAGGGAGCCTATAACAATAGGTATTAGAAATACTTTGGAAATTCTATGAAAATCTGTATAAAGTAGAGAAATATGGAAATCAAGAAAAGGTACAAATGGAAATGTTTATGGAAGAATTAAATATGCCAAGGTTAGAGGTGGATGAGGCTCAATTACTAACAGTTAGGATAGGAGGAGATGAGATAAAAATAGTGATCTATAACCAATCTACAGGACAGTCCCCAGGAATAGATAGTATTCCTGTGGAGGTTTGGAAGCTACAAGGGAAAAAAACTGATAACAATCTAGAAGGTTTTGCCTAACAGTATTTTAAGAGGAGAAGTACCAACATCCTGGCAGAAAGCGGTGGTAGCTATAATACCTAAAGAGGGTAAAGATCCATCAGAGCCAGCTTCATACAGGCTCATTTCAATACTAAACCATAATTATAAAGTGTTTATGTCTATAATGGCTAAAGGAATGGCAAACGTGATGCCAGAATTGATAGATATGGATCAATGTGATTTTGTGGAGGGGAGGCAAACATTTGACAACATTACCAGAACATTGATGATCGAGAGGGAAGCAGAATGTAAGAAAATATTATTGCTGTTGGTGGGTCTAGATGCACAGAAATTATTTGACAGACTAAGCTGGGATTTTATGAATAGGCAATGGAAGCAATCATATTTCCTGACAAAAATACAAGGTTGATTAGGAGGATATATGAGGGACCGGAGATGAAAATTAAAGTGGATGGTGCGCTCTTTGATCATTTCTGCTTGAGCAAACGAAGCAGGCAGGGGTGTCCTCTTTCTTCTTATTTTGCATTATATTTAGATCCATTTGCAAAGAAAATAAGGGACTCAGAAATTCAAGGATATAATTGGTATGGTAGTCAAGAATAGCTAGCTCTCTTTACAGAAGATATTTTATACCTGACAAAACCAGAAGAAGACATTACAGTGTTGTGGAATATTTTGAGATGGTTTCAATTTTTTTTCAGGATACAGAATTAATGAAGCTAAAACAAATCCAATAGTGGTAAATTATGTACCCACACATGATTTGGTTCAGCAATATCTATATTTATAGAGACATGATAAAATTAAGTATTTAGGGGTATGGATTAAAAATGATTCTGGCGTGGCAGCTAAGGATGTGTGGTAAGAGACTAAACAAAAGATAATATAAAAACTGAGAAATTGGAAGCTCTGTTATATGGATATGGATAGTAGGATTCAAGCAGCTAAAATGTTTTTAGCCCATTTAGTCTTATACACAGGTCAGGCATATTTTATCAACCAGAGGAGAAGTTGTGGATGCAATTAATAAAGAGCTGAAGGATTTTATCTGGGAGGGGAAGCAGCAAGAGTCAAGTGGGATAAGCTGATTCTTCCAATAGAACAAGGCGGATTGAGATTACCCAATTTGAAGGGGTATTTCAGAGCTACACAGTTAAGGCTCCTATATGCTGCACATGCAGAAGCCTATAATTCAAAATGGAAAGTGATGATAATGAAACAGGGGCAAAGCTCAAGAAACAAAGGAGAGACTGGGATTTTGGATGCAGATCTTTAAGGAGAATAACAATAATCATGCAGAATATTATATTCATAAAGTAGCAGAAAGTATTCTAAGAACTAAGCCAACACAGGAATGGAGGAAGGAGATTCTGCCGATAGGGATGCCTGCAATTAGGGATACAGACAATAGGCAAGAGGGGACTGGAATATATTGGAGAAAACTGTCAAAGGAACCAAAGTATTGGGAACAAATAACTAAAGAGGGAAAGGTAATAGAATGGGAAGATGCAAATAATTTATTTGGACTGCAGGTTAGAGATTGCCTTCCCTATCAAGGCTTGATATCAGAGTATAGGCAAAGAGAAAAATATAGGGGGGATCCTAAATGAAAGACCAGCATTGGCAGAGTTTTTAGTAAAACTAGAACTGAAGCTGCCATTAAAAAATGAATAATTAGTACAGCATATAAAATATTGCATGAAATCTATAAGACTCAATCAGAGGAGGTTAGAAAGGATTGGGAAGAGGGAATGGATAAGCAATTCACAAAGAAACAATATGGGAATATGTGTGTTTCCCAAATATGCAACAAAATCTAGAAGATTTAGGAATTTTGCTTGGAAATGTTACATAGATATTTTATACCCCAAGTAGACTCCAGAGAATTTTCCTGAGGTAGACAGCAAATGTTGGAATTGTGATGGTGAAGAAAGAGGTAATTGGGAACATATTTTCTGGGAGTATAATGAGTTGGCAGACTTTACTTACTCAGTATCTCTGACAGAGTAGTCTGCAGGGAATCTTTAAATTGGTGTAACTAGGGAAATTATTTTTCTGTGCAATGATACAAAATTGGAATTGCCTAGACATAGTAAGGCCTTGCTGAGTCTAATTATGGTGGCTGCCAAAAAAGCTATTACTATAAAATGGAAATAAAATTCTAAAGCAAGTGGACTAGAAGTGGTGAATAACAGAACTAAAACAACTGGAATTGGGATCTTTAAAAATGGGTAGGAGCAAATTACATTGGAAAAAATAAGAATTGTGGGAACAATACATGCAGAGGAGGAATGATGTTTAAAAGAAGGCAGGACTTGAATGAGCTATGTAATAGGGTCATAGGTTGGTACTAGGCTAGTGGCCCTAGGGCCTATACAAGCCTAGCCATAACAATTCCCTGGCTATTTCTTCCCACAATATTTACTTCCTTGGACCCCTGTCTAGCAGGGTGACTAACGTGATCCCCAGGGTAAATTTCCTATCTCTAATGTTTGACAATGATTGGGTAGATAAGTGATGTGTAACATTTATAACTAGGATTATGCCAATATGGTTTGGGATGTTGCCTATGTCATAAGGCAAAATTTTAATAAAGCTGTTTCTTGTTTAAAAAAAGAATTGAGAATGCATGATTACAGATATGTAAACTGGAGTGTGGAATTTGTGTTTTAGGGCATGAGTGGTTAAATATTTTTAGGCTGTATCTGGGAGTATGTCTTATTAGTTTTGAGGTTAAAGGTGGGAGAATATTTTCATGCAGGAATTTGAACAGTGGTGATCCTAGAAGCAGGTCTACTCTGATTAACTGGGAGCAATTTTGCCTTTTTTATTTATACAATAGAGTTCACTTCTTGGGGGAGCTTGTAATAATCTACATATCTTGTTTTCTAGTGTTTGATTACTGGTGGAGTTTTTTAACAGAGACTGCTAATATAAGGAGGAGGAAGAATTTGAGTTGAGGGAGTAAGATTAATTTCCCTATTTCAAATCTGGTGGAGTGTGAGAGAAAAGAGGATTTTTTGTGCCCAGAAAACTAGGGGATAAAGTTTTAATGTGTACTATCAAGATCCAGATGGATGTTGAGTGAGACCAAGATACTTTAAAGTGGAGACTTGCTCTAAGGGATAGCTGTGATCATAGACTGTTAAAGTTTTCTAGCATCTGTGGAGTTTTTGTTTAGTATCCAAAAGCATAGATTTATTTCTGGACATATTTAATATTTTTTTTTCTAGTAAACTACTCACTAAGGCAACTGAAGTCAGTCTGCAGATTTTGCTATAAGATAGTTAAAAAGGATCATACAGTCTGCAAACAGGAGGAGAGGAAGGTAAGAAGAACAAGTAGGAATTTACCAATGTATACAGAGAATAGAAGAAGGGGAAAGAACAGATACTTGAGGTACACCTTTTGAGTAGTGGACAGGCAAAAAAAGACAGGTAGTCATGAAAATGTCATTAGTCAAAGATGGCTGTGGCTATGCTCCATCTTGACAAGAAGCCATATTGCTTTTGTGAGAGAAGGTGTATTTTAGTAATATATTCTGTTATTAGAAGGTAGAGAAGTTTCTCTAAAATTCTGCACAGGGTTGGGAGGGTGAAAATGAGGCAATAGTATGATGTGAGAGTGTGTGTTGTTTTTGTTTGGGCAGTGGTTTTATTCTGGCAGATTTCCAAATATTAGCAAGGGGATAATGTCTTTGGAAGGATCTGTCAGAAATAAAAAGGAGGAAGATGTTGTGGATGGGATGAGGGAACATTTGTGGGGTGCTTGCAGCATATTTGGGGAGGTCACTGAAGTGACTGTGGAACTTGATCTGCAGACAAACTGAAGAAGTACTTGTAGAAGTGTGAGACACATTATTTCCTGTGAGGTTACTGATTTCTTTCCACAATTTCCTAGGGCTATATTTCAGTGAGTTTTAGAAGTGTATTACAAAATGCCTTTTGTGTCGTCTATTTTTTTTTTTTTTTTTTTAGCCAGGTTCCTTAGATTTGTATACTGCTCCTTGTTTTCTAGAATGGGATTACATTTCCAGGAGTGTTAGGATTTATCACAGACTTTGATGAAGGGTTTTAACTCATAAGTTAGCCACTTTTTGGGTTTGGAATTAGAAAGTCTAGTGATTAAGGGAAAGTGTCTGTCTTGTAAATTGAAGACAGTGTGTGTAAGAAGTTCAGCTGCTTTGTTAAGATTGGTGGTGTCTGGAACACAAGTCTACTCATGGGAAGAGAGAACTGAAGATAGTTTTGCAATATTGGCAATGGATTTAGATTTGAAGGAAATTCATTTTGGTTTTGTTTTAGGAGCTGGGCATGAAATGCAGAAACTAACAGAGTAGTGATAGGTTAATGAGGGTGAGTGAATAGTGATGTTGGAGATTGCGTTTGGGATATTAGAGATGAAATCAAATGAGTGATTGTTTTTGATAAAAAGGTTTGGCTTGGAAGGTTGCTTGACTAATCTTGTTAGTTGTTGTTCAATGAGGTAGTCCACGACCTCTAAATGAATGGGGTTTAGCATGTTGATATTCAAGTTACCTAGAATAATATTTGTTTGTGTGGGATAAAATTGACTGAATCACAATCAGGTGGGAATTGTGTAACAACTAATTGGATCTGTGTAGTACAGGGTATGGCAATTTCTGCTAGAAGACATTTTTATTGAGATTTTCATGTGGATGAGACTTGTTTTGTAAGTTTCAGTTCTAAGTGAGATTTATATAGTAGAAGGGTACCACCTCTTTAGTATTACCTGGTCTGCAGCTAAGAAAATAGCTACATCCAAGAAGCAGGTGGTGGAGACATGGATTATTTGGACTCAGTCAAGTTTCAGTAATGGCTAGAAGGTCCGGGTTGTAAAGAATTGTAGCAATAATTTGATTTTTTTTGTTTGCAATGCTTTGGGCATTAAGATGGTAAGAGGAGAGAGGCTGTGGACCATGGCTGTGCTTGATATTACTTTGAAGGAGGAATAGTAGTAGTAGTAGTAAGGCTGGAAATAGTTTGTGTATTTGGGAAGCATAATTTGGTGTTTGATGGATACCTGGTTGATATTTGAGTTCCATGATGGGTAAGTAGTGAGTGCTTGGTGAAAAGAAAGGAAGTTAACTGTGTGTGTATATATATATATATATATATATATATATATATATATATATATATATATATTGGTACCTAGGTGAAGTGTGTGTAGGTTAGGTTGGAGCCTCTATGGAGAAAGGTAGGAGAGGTGGCATGTGTTACGGAGGGGGCTGGCATAATGGTTAAGGTGTTCACCTTACAGACACAAGGTGCAGGGTTCAATTCTCACATGGGGTAATTGGCTAGGCTTAAAATGGCCCACAGGGGCCGTCAGCCTAGTACTAATCTATGAATCTATGAATAAGGGCATATGCTGGTATGAGGGATGATGGGTTTGGGGAGTGTATTTGGACAGGAAGAAGAGGGTGAAAAAAAAGTTAGTACTGAATAGGGATTATCATAATGAGATTGCAAGTTTTAGTGAGGTAAAAAAGTATGATGTAAAGAAGGAGTGACAGACACTGAATAATCAAGCAAGTAAGAGTATAAGGTATATGGGAAATATGTATAATGTTGTTGTTGTTTGTCTTTTCAGCTTTTCCCGGTTAGGGGTTGCCATAGCGAAACTCTGGTCCGCTAATGACTGGCAGTAGATTTTTATGGTGCAGAGTTGCCAACCTGACGCCCAATCTACAGCGAAGACACGCCCATTCACGCATGTCTTTCGGAGGCCACTCGACCGTGGGGAGGACATGCAGACTCCACACAGAAGGCACTCCAGCCGAGAATCGAACAGACGAACCTCTTGCTGTGAGGCAAAAATGCTACCGCTGTATCACCGCAGCTTTCGGAAATGTGTATAATGTGTAAGAAGTAAAAAAGACTTTGAAATAGGTTACGGAAGGATTCCTGTTAATTGGCAATGCATGAAAGAATAAAGAGCTTTGTTGAAAATGGTGAAATTATTGGAGAAAGAGAGGGAGAGAAAGAAAAATATAATAGAATGAGTAATTTAAATATCTGTAAGAAGTTATATGGTTAACTATAAAGTTATTTTTTATTATTTATGTTGGGTTTGATGTATATATATATATATATATGTGTGTGTGTGTGTGTGTGTGTGTGTGTATCATATATCATAAATGTGTGTGAACAAAATATGGGAGGAGAATGTCTAAGAAAATACAGTTTAAATTAGGGGATTAGGCTACAGTAGGAATTAGCAGTGGTGTAAATATGGAAGAGGAATTTTTAGTGTGTATGAATTTAAGCGGTAGATGAAATGTTTTAAATTGTGTGAGTTGTTAAAAGGAAATAAATGCAAGGATATAGGGGCAGCTGGTGAACTGAGGGTGGGAACTGGAGTGATGTGGGCAGAAGCAGGAGGCAATCACTTTGTGCAGAGACACAGCATATGCTCCTGAACTGATCAACCTCAAAACATGTAAAGGTTAAAGAAACACATCTTACATCATGTACGCTGATAATGTCTACACTAAAAATTGCTTAGTTATTAGTTGGGAAATGCAATCTGATTCCTAGCTCAAAAATAAGCTGGCTAATAACTGAGAAAATATGTGGTGATGACACTATGCCAATAATTAAAATGACAGATTTAATGGCAGTGAGGCATTCACAGCCAGTTCCTTAGCCTGAACTGATGCAGTTGCTTTTACAAACAAGTAAGACAGAAAAGGTGCATATCTTGCTAACAAGCAATTTAACTTGGACTGCAAATTCAGTTACAAATTAACAATAATCACAACAGAAATATCGTTTATTTACTACTATACATACATTTCTGCAGTTTGAAAAGGATGGAGTTTTGCAGTCAGAGGGGTCTCTAGACAATGTGTGATGCTTTGCTATTTACTGTAATCAGAAAAAAACCTTTAGTGTGACTTGCTGCAATTAATGGGTCGAGAGGAAAATGCAAAAGTGGCTTCCACAGAATACAGAAGAGAGCAGAATATAGAAGAAATTAGCATGATGTCTTCTAACTTCTTTGCAACTAAAAAGAGTTTGGTATAATAACCAGATCCCTTCTGGTTTGGCAGTCCCTTGGACTCAGCAGCCTTGGAATATCTATGAATAACTAATTATTATATTATAGATGAGGTTTAATGTCTCTTTCCTTGCTGCACTCAGTTGACAGAGCTGGAACATCAAGTGATAGGGAAACAGTAAGTTTAGGTGAGCTATAGATGGTAATCATAGAGCTTCTGGTTATTATTGCCCAAACCTACTTGTCCTGTGTAATAGTCAGCTGTTCAGGCAAGAGGTAGAGTAATCAACCCTAACTGCCTCCAGAACAGGACAGTTGGACAAGGTCTGAGGGATTCAACTGTTGCATTAGAGGAAGGACTGCAGCTTCCCCAATGCTTATTATTGCCATTAGTCCAGCATCAGTACTGGAAGCTCTGTCATTCCCTGTAATTCCTCTTACATATTTTATTGGCTTGTTGCCGCTGGTACCGTAACTAGCTAGACTCTTTTGCATCCTTGAGAAGAGGTGGTGTTGAGTCCAGAATTTTATGTAAATAACAATGAGGATTTGTCCTTCTTTTTTATCTTCTGCAGTTTCTTGTTAATAACTATTCTGAATAAGGCAGATTCATCAAGCGGGTTTAAAGAAAGGCAATTTAGAATCCTCAGCAAAGTACATAAGGCGCAGCCAAGCACGATGGCAGATAATTATGCAGGTACTGCTGCACCATCTGCTGAAATGCATGCCAAATGTGCATAGTAAGGCTTAACATTTTGTTTCTGAGATATCCATCCAGCAATTCTAGCAGTTACCAGATTTCATCAGCCAGCTCTTGCAACATATGAGACAAGTAGTTTTACCACCCTCAAGACAAAAGTTGAAATCTGTCCATCATTCTGGATTGTTTATTAGCAGGGTGGGCAATATGGCTCTGCAGAGCTGTAGCCTTAATAACTGCTACTCCGGTAATAGTAGAGTCTGGCATGAGTGTATGCACCCAGCAATTCCCATCCTTGGGAGGCCAGAGGATCTTGTCTGTTCTCCTTTGAATAGGTGCCAGAACACTGGGTACTTCCCATGTGGTCCTAACAAGAGTCAACATCTTATCAGTAAGAATGACAACTCAGGAGGAAGATGGGGGTCTGAAAGGCCATTTGCTGGATAATCTGTGATGATGGTGAGGTCTATGGAATATCTTCTGTCCTGCCTCATTTCAATAATCTTCCCAAACTTGGGGTCATCTGGGGGGATTGGGAATCAAGGCCATCTCCATTATTCATACCTGGGGTTGAGAGGTTCAAACAGGCTGCCCATCTGCCTTAGAGTGCATCTTCACAGTGAAAATGTCCCAAGTTAGAGGAAGAAGCCAGTCTATACTCAAAATATATATAGCTGACCCTGCAAGTGCCTCTTGGACCCAACTCTTCTGCTGCTCAGAGAAGTGAATGGCTAATGGACCGAGCAAAAAAATATCTATGGTCAAGGCCTGCTACAGGTGCCAAGGGTTTCACATACAACACAGTCTGCAGCATCAATATTAAATTAGACACTGAAGGAATACTTGGGACTGAGGGCATCAAACTTGACAGCCTATAACTGAAACCCATCAAAACTAATAATCCAGATAGCTCTACCTTGAAGGAAAGGGCCAATGGACTCATTCAACCTAAACCAGACAGTAAAAACCTTGAAGTTAAGGGTTGAAAGTTGAAGCAGCTGAGACTGGTGATGGCTCTGATAGATTTGGCAATAAAATCAATCTTGGCTGCTGACCTTGACTCTGGGGCCTTAGAGATTCCTAATGCCAAAATGCACTGGCATCAAAGTAATTTATGTCAGTGGTACTGTCATTTTGAAAGGTGTCAACCTAACAGTTACAGTCCTGAAACCAACGCTACAACTGCCATTGACCATCTGATCACATCAATGTCTGTACAACAGTTATTAGCCGCACCGGGATGGGTTGAGAAGCAGTGGCCACTGAGGACAGCGCAGATGAAAAAGTAGAAAAAAAAAGAGGTCAAGGAAGAACTGTCTCTGTCTACTTTGTCACCAGAGGGAAGAAAGGGATGACATATTTCTTTCTGTAACTTTAGAAATGCCCTCAATATCCTCCTACAGCATATGCCTACAGTTACAGAGTGAATATGGAAGGGCTTAAATGTCCTGGATGGTAGAGTTTCTGTAACTTTAGCATGTGACTCCAATGACACACTAACCTGTCTTGTTATCCTAGAGAAAAGACTTCACCTAAAACAGGCAACTGAGAGACAACAGTTGAAGATGCAATGCTAGATGTGGTGGAATCCTCCACCATGTTTTTTTTTACAGGAGCTGGAGAAATCTTCTTCAAACTGACAGTCCTGCCCACTCTATGTGTATGTTTTCTGTCTCCGAGTCTCTGCCTTTAACTGTAAATATAGCCTTTAAGATGTCAAAAGACTCAGGCTTGGTCCTTGTCCTTGAAAATTCAACAGCACTCCAGATCAAGCCCTATCAGAGATAATTGCAAAACTACTTTTTAAACCTCTTAAATTAACTACATTTATGGTCTTGAATTGTTTGAGAGTTGTATCCTTCACAAATTTCATATTTATATCATTAACGTGTTCCTCCTCAAGACATGCAGTGCATAAGGTACATGTTCTTGAGGAGAAATTTTGTAAAAACTTTTACTTTTCCATTTTGCCAAGACAAAAATGGTTGCCAGCAAATAACACTGAATACAGCCAAGCACACAACAGATTAGAACAACTAAGTAAACTCAGCTAGTGGAAACTAATAGTAAAGCCACCATCAGAATTCGTCAAAAAGCAGAAATATACATTTTTAATATTCAATAGCAAAGGCAAAGCATGAAAGCACTAGCAGCAAAAAAGCAACTACAGAGCAAGAAAACACAAGTATCAAGGAATACCAAAAGAATACCTACAAGTAGGACTATCAAGTAAAAACTATCTAAAAATGTGAACAAAACAGAGTGGACCAACTTGAAAAAGACGACTGTGTGGGAAACATTGAAGGTAAAGTGCTAAGCCACTGAAATTCCAACATTTTCTCACAAAAATACTTTATGAAAAGAACATAGATTGATGCCATTTCTTCTGATATGATGAGTGGCTAAGGATATAAGGAGAGTAAGCTAGCTGGCACATCGTTTTGCATAAAAAGGAGTGATGGGGCTAGTAGCCTTAGAAAGTTCTAGATGCCAAAATGACTGAAAATATGTGCTTTCAGTTATACTTGGTTGATAATGATGGATCTGCTCATCCCTTATCAAAAGTTACAAGCTACCAAGGTTTAAATCCAAAATAACATACTTTAACGAAGCCAGGTAAATTTTGGATTCTCCCAGTTATGTTCACATTTGAGAACTAAGGCATGAAACTGCAACACATTTCTTTTAAACCTGGTAGTACAACAAACACATGTAACTGATCCATAATCATAATAAATAAATAACAAAAACTAAAAAGGACACAATTATGTCTGTTAACAATCTTCATTTCATATGCAGACCCTTTGGTCTTTCAGTGTAGATTCTGAATGAAATATAATCAGTCAATGCATATTAAAAATAAATAAAATCACAAAATAAGAAACTGTACTCATCCACCAGGTATTGAAAAGTATATCTTCTTCTTCACACCATTTTTGGAAAATAATAAAACTAATTTTGGGAAGGTCCAAGAGAATTGCTGCTGCTTTCTTATAAGTGGCAGAAGATTCTGGGACTGCAAGCATGTAAAGACTAGCTTGCACATGTATACATTATGTCTACAGACAGCAGCCCGTGTGTTACATCTCTTTACTGCTCATGGAATATTCTGAAACAGCAGACTGCTAACAGAGCAAGCCTCATTATTATTATTATTATTCTTAGCCACAGACAACAAAATTGTGCTTGATAGGATTCCATCCTTGCTGTATGGGGAGCAATCAGTGCTCCTTGGGATAACTGACATCTTGAGCAGCCACCAAGGAGCCTATGCAAAGGACAGGCATTCACTGCATATCACTTTAGAGGGGCAGGAACCATAAGCCATAAACTGTTGGAACTCAAGAGGAAAATATCCATGGATAACTTGCAATCAGCATGTAGTGCTACGTTAGGAGCTTTAGTGCCACTCAGCTTTGGGTAAATACAAGTGAACCCTGGATTTTCTACCTGAATTTATTAAAATCTTATTGAAATAGACATATAATTTGTCAGTTGTGCATTGACCATGCAGTACTATCAAATCCCAGAGACATACTGATAAACCTGGAATAAAGTAATCAACTACCCATTCAAAACACATGCAAAAAGATTAACACACTACTGTTCTGTGCAAACAAGCTATCACCTCTTCTGTCCAAGCCAACCATAGTGACACAATGTCAGTTCCAAACATTATACTCTTATCTCAACTTGAATATGGACTACCCATAATAGCTGCAGCCTCAAAGAAAACTACCACCACATTGCAAACCATCTACTTCATTACTAACTCCCCATAAATGAACACCACTGCCCAACTATCATTAAAACTAAATGGCTCCCAGAACATTTGAGAGCCAACCTCCTACTAGGATCACTAATTCACAAGGCCCTTTCAGCTGAGATGACATCTCCTCTAACTAAAACTTTTCACAAAACCCTCCCCCATATAATCCCAGGGGTATCTCTCAATCTCAACCCATCCTACTAACAGCAGAAACTAAACCTCATTGCGCTAACCATGCAGTCTTCAGCCTAGCACCTAAACTATGGGACCCCATTCCACTCTGAATCAGAGACATCCAAAAGTAGTCAAACTTCAGACAATAGGTCAAGGAACACCTCTTCACCCAAAGTGTAGCTGCACTCACACAGGGCATGTTGCACAAACCCTGAAACTCTCACATACCCCTTTATCCCTATTTCATCCATCCTCATCTTGTCATCACCTCACTTACTGCCTCTCATTCATCCTACCTCACTGTTTTCTTTCCATCTCACACTTCTCTCATTTCTATTCCTCTTCCCTCTACATGCCTGTCTCTCTCCACTACTCTGTCTTCTCCCCATGGTATCCTTTCCTGCAACTATTCTCACTTGCTTCTTCTAATGTTGTCATACCCCTCTCTATATAATAATATACTGCTATCCCTGTAGCATAAGTCATCTCAGTCATTATGGCTACATCTTATTCAAAAAGCATTGCTAAACATAATTCCATTTTTCCACCCTTGTTTTGGTTTTGTAAACTGCTTCTTGGACTAACTGCTGCAGCATTTTCTTGCATCTATAAATATGTATATGTTTTACATACTCTTTTTATCTGTAAATATAGTTTGTTCATTTCTTATATGAACATATTCACCTGGCTGTGCCTAAAAATCAGTGCACTATTCTGGTAAGCAAATTAAGTATACCACATTTCAACAATTAGGGTCAAAGATGGTGCTTCCTGTGAAAAGACAATAATTTCCTAGGAGTTACTCCATTATAAGTAAAATATGCTTTGAACCATGTATGTCACCAGTGTGTGAACTATGGATGGGTATGTATCATGGAATGACACTCGCCTAATATATCAAACAGGGAGACACTTCAAGTTTTGTAGCAAGGTGCTGCACAGTCTGACTCAGTAAAGCAAAACAACCTACATTTATTATGGTGAGAGATTTATTGCTATATCTGTGAAGCTGCTCTACTGCTGGGGCATCCCTATGACTGCAACACACTTTTTGTGGGGAGGGTTCAGGGTAGCATACTACACTCATTACAAAATGTACGATTTTGCAGAATGAATCTTTACTTCATTCCAGATAACCAAATTTGCCTAAGAAATTATTTTAAAGATTAATGAATATAACAGTGTCAGTTTCAGGTAACAATTTCACTATGAAGGAATACCAGAATTCATCAACACAGCAGACTATGATTTCTGTACTACTAATCTGACTCAGTTTCAAATAATTGACTGCAGGAAACTTGAACTTTTCTATCAGTATCACACAATCACAATAAAAACGTGATAGCTGTCATGTTGTGCTGGATGGCTGCCTTGTTTTGCCACTATTCTAAACCCCCAAAAATGCACATTAGCTCATTCACCACTGATAAAAATTAAAGTGGGGATCCTCCTTGGAAAATGAAAAAGGCTATCCAAAGTCTCAATACTTTTAGTTTTCTTTTTTTTCCTCATATTTTGGACCCCATTCCACCTTGGCCTATCTCACTTCTGCCCCTCTTGACAGCCCTATAGATCCACACATCCCCTCTTGGCACAAATCCTTCAACCCATCTGTTCCTGTGATGATATGAGATAGTGCCATCTGTGCCAGGGAAAGTAGGGCAGTACATGTGTAACAGATGACAGCATAGCTAGCTGTTGTTTTATAAGGAATTTTATGTCATTTAACTATCACACTGATTTGTACAGATGCTTGTGTTGTGTTAAAAATGCATAAACAGTGGGTCCTGCTGGACAGAAAAGAGATATACATGTATGTCAGACAGTATTATTATAACTGATTAAATGTATATGTTTTGACAGAGAATTCTGGAAGGGAAGAGGTTACTCTCAGCCCAGCTAGAAACAAAAATGTTTGGGAACACCAGAATTAGGAATCTTACTGTACTGTTCTTAGGGGTGAACTAATTGCTACCCTTGAAGGGTAGACATTTTTGAAATTATTCTATAGCTTTCAGATGCTGCAACAGATCTTAGCAAAGCTCTGTGTGTGTATTGTACCAGAGTCAGGTGACCAGATGTGAAGCCATTCTATAATCAGCACTGGAATGATGTTTTTAGATATTAGTGAGAGATATGACGTAACTCTCGCAGCAGCAATTTGTTTTTCGGAACCTGACAGGAAAGATCTCACACAGATATCTCACACAACCACACACCTCATCTTGCCTTGCTGTAGTGAGCAATTCAACACTCATCATCTTGCCTTACTATAGTAAGTAACTTAACTAGGGAACAGTAATTCTTTAGTCAGTCATGAAATTATATTGAGATTAATTAAAAAGTTATGTACTCACCATAATATTCCATCTGTGTTGTCCATTTTTCATTCACCATCAACGTATGGATTTGGATCCAACTCTGCCAATATTTTCAGTTTGCAGAAGCCTACAAACTCTGGAGCTCCTCTCTTCCCACAATGCCCCACTCCGATTCCCCCTTAGATAATACCTATAGCTCGAAAGGAAAGAAGATAGTAGCAACTCTCTCTCTCTCTCTCTCTATATATATATATATATATATATATATACACATATATATATAGAGACCATCACTAAAGATCAACCATAAAGTATTTAATCGTTCTTTGAATCCTCACATACTCACTTTTTATCATTGGCAGGGGGAAGGAGGGTGGGGAGTTGATGGTGAATGAAAATGGACAACACAGATGGAATGTTATGGTGAGTACATAACTTTTTTATCTGATGTTGTCAATTTTCATTCACCATCAAAGTATGGACAGAGCCTCCAACTACCTGAGCCTTGGGTGGCCCTAAGGAATTATGTCCTTAAGGACAGCCAAATCAAAGGCCGCTCTTCCTCTTGAGACCAGATATAATTTGTATGGGTTGATAAAGGTATATGGATTTGACCAAGTGGCAGCTGCACAGATATTATCCATGGAAGCTCTGGACTGAAATACCGTGGAAGTTGCAACAGATCTGGTGGAATGAGCTGTTACAGGTTTGTGGATGGGCACATTCACTTTTGTATACACCAACGAAATACATTTCTTTATCCATTTGGCTATAGTCACTTTCTTAATGGGTTGTCCCAACTTATGGTGGGCAAAGGAAACGAAAAGCTGGTCTGACTTCCTGAAGTCCATTGTATGATGCAAATACTAACACAACTGTCTATGAACATCCAATGGATGCAGCAAAAACTCCCCTTGGTTACTGAAATTTGGAAAGAATACTGGAAGGTGAATGGCCTGATTAATATTGGATTGTGACACACCTTTGGTAGAAAGGAAGCACTGGTCTGTAAGGAAACCCTATCTTTGTGAAAGACCATGTAAGGGGGTTTTGAGTATAAAGCCTGAAACTCTGATATTCTCCTGGTTGATGTTGTAGCAACCAGAAAAGCTGTCTTCCAAGATAGGTATTTCAAATCACAATTGGCTGCAGACTCAAAGGGGAGGGGGTGGATTAGGCCTTGTAGTACTGGAGTTAAATCCCATGGGGGAAACAGGGTCTTTAAAGGGAGGTCTGAGCAGAACAGCACCTTTCAGAAAAACTTTACAAATCTTTGCAAAAGCCAGGGAAGAACAATTGTGCTAGAAATTCAAGGACTGCATAAGTAGGAGCTGTAAAGGGTTCTATGTGATTTTGCTCTGCCCAGTAAACAAATCTTTTCCACTTGCTTCTGTACAATTTCTTAGTAGACAGCTTATGGGAAGATAACAGAATAGAATGGACTGGGGAAGAAAGCATAGGTTGCCTGGCCATCAATGGAATTGGATAAACCATGCAGTCAGTCTTAGGTTGGAAAGGTCTGGGTGAATCAGTCCTGTTGGATGGGACAAAAGGTCTGGAGCTGGATCCAGAATTCAAGGAGGAGATAGTAGGTGAGGCAAAAGAAAGGGGGACCACACTTGTTGAGGCCAGTAAGGTACAATGAGGATTACTCTACTCTTCAATCTGGCTGCTTTTTGTAAGAATATGGAGATCAAGGTAGTTGGGGGATAGGCATATAACAGACCAGGAGGCCAATCCTGGTGAAGAGCTTCCCTCTGTGACTGCCCCACTGGGGGGATTAGGGCAAAGAAGCTGCTGCATTTGTTGTTTAGGGGGAGATGCAAAAAGATTGCAGCAAAGCTGGCTCCATTGATGAAAAATCATTTTTGTTACTTTCTGGTTGAGGGACCACTCCTGAAGTAATAGAATGGAACTGCTGAGTTTGTCTGCTATCAGATTGGACTTCCCTAGAATGTGTGTTGCCACCAGAAAGCGATTGGAGGCTATTGCTCACTGCCACTCTCTGAAGGCTTCTCGATACAAGGGGTAAGACTTGGTTCCTCCTTGCTTGTTGATATTTCAAACTACCAACATACTGTCTGTCTGGATTGCAATTGTCCTGAGAGGGGGAGAATCTTGGAATGCTTGCAACGCCAAAAGCACCACTCATATCCAGAAAACTGATATGCAGGTTGCCTCTGTGGGGACCTAGTGCCTTGGACTGGACTGTCTTCTCCAGATAGTGGTCCCAACCCTATCTGCGAAGTGTCCATGGTCACTATGGCATTGGGCTGGGGAGGTATCAATGGGTAACCTTGATGGGGCTGACTTGACTGTGTCCACCATGAGAAGTAATTTTTGCATATCTGAGTAACCCTTATCTTTGTCGACATAGGGTGAGTGAAGATGTACCATTCGGTTTGTAACATCTGTTGTAACACTCTCATGTGAAACCTTGCTAGGGGTACTAAGGTAATGGTTGCCTATAGCCTGGAGGACTTTTCTGGCTGATATCTTCATGCAGCAGGTAATTCTCCTGACCTGGCTTCTGATGCTCTGCAGTCATGGTAATGGTATGGATATGAGGATGGACTGAGTGTCGAAGATTGTGCCTATGAATTCCAGATTCTGGGTGGGTTGCAATTTTGATTTGTCATTATTTATTGTGATCCCTAGAGTTAAACAAGTTTTTAGTATCTGGTCACTCACTTGTAGCAACTGATGCCTGGTTGGGGTGGTGATGAGCTAGTCATCCAAATAAGGGAGCACCCGGATTCCCTGAAGCCTAAGATGGGTTGTTACCACTACCCTGCATTTGGTAAACACCCTGAGGGTTGTAGTGAGGCTAAAGGGCAGTACTCTGAATTGGTAGTGACTGTCTCCCACCTGGAAGCATAAGTGCCTCCTGGACCATCTGTTCATCTTTATATGATTGTATGCATCCTGGAGGTCTATCGAGCACATCCACTCGTCCTTCCCTAAAAAGGGTAGAATGAACTGTACCGTGACCATCCAGAACTTGGTTTTTGTGTGACCAACATGTTAAACATGCTGAGATCCAAAATTAGTCTCCAGTCCATGTCTTTTTTGGAACCAAATAGAACCTTGAATAAGTTCCAGATCCTATTTGGTTTGGTGGAACTTCTTGGATTACTCTGTTTGCAAGCAACTGTTGAATTTGCTGAGTTGCTAGCTCCCTTTGATTGGGTGGAACATCTGGGAGCTTCATTATTGATGGGGGTGGAAGGAAAAAGGGTAAGATATAACGTCTGGTAATAATTCTCTGCACCCATAAATCATTTGTTATACTTAGCAAGGCTGTTTGTTGCAGAGAAAAATGACCCATGACTGCCTCCAGAGGAAGACAATTGGACCTCCTTTCAGGAGCACTGATAGGGTCTACAAAGAAACTATCTATGGACCATATACTTTGCAGGCCTCCTCTGCCACAAGGGTGTCTTCTATTGTTAGCATTTCCCCCTTTGCCTCTGGGAGAATCAGTTCCACATGTGTTGGAGAAAGGACCCTGAGATTGTTTGAACCACATTTTGTGACTTCCCCACTGATTCCTTGAAAAGGTTCTTTGGGGGTGGGGTTGAAAAACGTACTCCAACAGCAGACAAGGTATTTCTGCCCTTCTCACACTTGGCCTTACAGATATCACACTGCTCATTGAGATGCTCAGGTCCTAAGCAGTATACATATAAAGTATGCCCATCAGAAAAGGGCATATTGTGTCCACATCTGACACACTTCTTAAATCCCCTTTCCACCATGCTTTAAGTCACTAGAAAAGAAGAAAGTTATTGCAAAAAACACCAATACCCACACACACACAAGTTATGGTAACCAACGTTACTATATACTGATAAAGTTAAAGAGAAACCTTCTTTTTTTTTAATAGAGTAGAGAGGATAGAAAGACACAGCAAGATACGTGTTCCCACGTAAAATTAAATGACAAAAAATATTAGTATTTCACCAAACAGGAAGTAACAGCAAATAGGCAGTATAGACCGAAGAGGAAAAAGAAAAGGATAAACAAGAAAAATGTTTAAGTTTTTGAAGATATATGTATAAATCCTACTTGTAGAGCTCAAGAGAAGTTAGAAACCATGTCTTGAAGCTACGAGCAGCAAACGAGATCTGGAGGGAATAGGAGTGAGGCATTATGGGTAGAGAGGAGCTTGAGTTTGTAGGCTTCCATGAGTGGAAAATAGTGGCAGAGTCAGATCCAAGGGCTGGATCTGAACCCATATATTGATGGTGAATGAAAAGTGACAACATCATATGTACTGTTTTTCTGCATCTATGTGAATCTATCCAACTGTATTATGCTTTATATCTCCTGCGATTGAAACTCTGGTGTTTATTGTAACTAGATATTCAGTATTCTCATGTTTTCTATTTTATTAGTAAATATTTCTATACCTTTCATTGTGGCTGGTCTTTTAGAGAATACTTTTAACATCTTAAGAGTACTTATGCTTATTTTAGTGACACTGTTGCCGCTCCTGAAAGCCTTGCTACATTGGTCAAACTCTGCAGTTTGTATTGGTATTAGTTTTACTCAGTGTAACTGGGTACCCTTGTAACAGCTTAGAGTAGCTGACTAGTGGCAGTGTAATTACCTTATAGTCTGGGCAGAGGTGTGTGTGTGTGTGTGTGTGTGTGTGTGTGTGTGTGTGTGTGTGTGTGTGTGTGTGTGTGTCAGCTACTTGGAATAGGGGCACAGGAATCCTATTTGTGGCCTGGAAAGAGAGAGAGTCCAGCTCCAGGTCTGTAGTGTGCTCACTGTCTGTTCTTAAGGGAAATTGTGCTTGGTGCAGACAACTGCATCCAAAAATACTGTGTGTATCCATTTTGTTCCTACTGGCCATCCCTCACCAGTGTCAGTGGAAGGATTGAGGCTCCTTGATTACTGGCCTTGAGTAGGGACCATCTCAGTTCCCACTGAGGGGAGAGTAGAGTACTGGGGTAACTGCTATCATTACCTTGTAACCCAGCAATCTATCCCAGAAATGGATTTGCAGTGAGCATTGCAGAGGGTTGTTACTTAAATACACAAATAATGAAGGCCTGCAGACAACCCCATTTCCTTAACTTTATGTAATTTTCCCTGGTCTCTACAGAGAGATGAGTGGGCATTGCTACTTCACATCTCTCTCATCTTGGCTAGCTCCTCTATTGCCAAGGCTGCTATTTAACTATGCCACACAGATGTTTTGCAGCATGCTATATTTTTTGTGTTAAGCTGCCATATCAAATAACAAAGTGGTACAAATTAATCTCCACCTTCAGCAGGCAACATCAGTAAAGATTATGTGTGATATGATAGATCCATGTTGAAAGCCTGTGACAGAGAGATGCACTGTCAGTACAATCTGTATTGATAATATAGGGACATTTCAGTAATTTGAGTCATTTTCCTGGCAAGGGTGGGGGAATCTCTTTTGATTTTGCCTGTTGAAACTTGATGGGCCATTAGTTCCAGGGTTGATGATGTACCCTTAAGATGACCAGAGTAATGTTAAACTGTTTATCAAATGCACTCTCCTTATATGGAGTGTACATTTTTTTCAGCTGGAATCTCATTAGTTGGAAAACATGACTTACTAGTTTCAGCTATCACAGTTTGTAAGAAAACTAAAGGGATATCCTGCTGAAGTCTGTTACTGTTCCAAAGCATCAGTTTCACATAAAAGTTGTTATATACTCACCATAACATTCCATCTGTGTTGTCCATTTTCACTCTTCCTCAACTATTTGGTTTGGATCCAAACCATCGGATCTAACACGGCAGTTACTAAAGCTCTCAGCAACCAAATCTCTCGAGCTTCTTCCTTACCCACAATGCACCTCCCCCAAATACCACAGATCTTGTTTGCTGCTTAGTAGAGAGTAAAAAATGAAAGAGGTTAATGGAAAAGCCATGTCTAGAAGTCATATGTAAAAAACAAGTATACAGGGATCCTGTAAACACTCGGTTCTCCAGAAGTCTTTGGATGGGGGTTGGTGGGAGGGGAGCTGAGGAAAAATGAAAATGGATAACACAGATGGAACATTATGGTGAGTACATAACTTCTTTATCTGATGTTGTCAATTTTAATTCTATCCTCAACTATTGGGACAGAGTCCCCAGCTACCTGTATCCAGGGTGGAGTCAAAGAAGGATATTCCTGAGCACCATAGAATCAAATGATGCCCTACCTCTGGAGACCAGATCCAGTTTGTAATGAGTAACAAATGTATGGGGAGTAGCCCAAGTTGTTGCTGCATGTGTATCATCCACTGACATTCTTGATTGAAAAACTGTGGAAGTAGCCATGTATCTAGTGTAGTCTGCTTTCAAGGAATGTGGAAGAATAATGCCAAGTTTAGTATAAATGAAGGATATGCAATTTGTCAACCACTTTGATAATGTAATCTTTGAATCAACTTTGGGAAAACCAGTTTCTGAGAATGAGATGAACAATTGGTCAGCTTTTCTGATTTCTCAGTCCTATGGAAATAGAAGCATAAATGTCTATAAACATCCAGTAATGCAAGATATATTCTCCTTTGTTGGTAAACTTAGGAAAGAACATTGATAAGTTAATAGCTTCATTACTATTAGATTCTGACACCATCTTTGTCAGAAAGGAAGGATTAGTAGGTAAGGTCACTAAATCTTTGTAGTTAATGAAGTATGGAGGTTTAAAGGATAATGCTTGACTCTAGGAAATTCTTCTTGCAGAAGTAATGGCAACCAAGAAAATTGTTTTCCATGTAAGATATTTTAGGTGACATGCAGCCACTGATTCAAAAGGGGATTGTGTGAGAGACTGCAGAATCAGTAGGATCTTTAAAAGCAGGCCTTAGGAGGAGAGTACCTTTTAAGAAAGCCTTGTTCAACTTGTGAGGAGCTATAGAGGAGTCATTAAATCCAATGTGATAATTGGAAATTGCTGCCAGTTGCACTTTAATAGTTAAAGAACTAGCAACGTTTAGAAATAAGTGCACTAGAAAGTCCAAAATGCAATTGATAGGGGCTGAAAAGATGGTGCTGTTGTGCCCAAATAACAAAACCTTTTCCATTTACTGGAATATATTTTTCTTGTTGAGGGTTTATGGGAAGATAAACTTATACCACGAACAGGTGAAGAGAGCATTTTTTTTTGGATACTAATGGAACAGGAAAAGGCAAGCAGTCAGCTTGAGGTTTGCTATATTTGGATGCGTCATACCTGTTGGGTGAGACAGGAGGTCCAGAGTCAGATTAGGCCAAAGGATGGGGAACCAAATTTGTCAAGGCCAATAGTGTGCAATGAGGATTTCTTTGCTCTTTGATGTGACAGCTTTCTGCAGAAATTTTGGAATCAATGGAATTGGTGGATAAGCATAGAGAAGACTGGGGAGCCAATCGTGGAGTAGAGCATCTCTCGATGACTTCCCCTGTGGAGGGATTAGGGCAAAGTAGTTGCTGCACTTGTTGTTTATGGGAGAAGTAAAGAGGTCACAACAAGGCTGGCCCCATCGATGGAAAATCTCGTCTGCCACTGCTTAATTGAGGGGCCATTTGTGGGGTAGAAGAATGCACCTGCTGAGTTTATCTGCTATCACATTGGATTTCCCTGTAAAGTGTGTTGCTATTAGAAAGCAGTTGGAAGAGATTGCCCACTGCCAGACCTTGAGAGCTACTTGACACAATGGGTAGGATTTGGTTCTCCGTTGTTTGCTGATGTACCATACAACTGACATGTTGTCTGTTTGAATCGCAATCATCCCAGAGAGAAGAGCATCCTGAAATGCCTGCAATGCTAAGAGCACTGCTCTCATCTTCAGGACATTTATATGCAAATTGGCCTTCAGAGGACCAGGTGCCCTGGACTGTCTTTCCCAGATAATGCCTGCCCCACCCTATCTGGGAAGCATCTGTGGTCACAATGGCCTTGGGCTGTTGGGGAATGAAAGAATGACTTTGAAGTATTTGGTCAGATTGTATCCACCAACTCATATTGCTTTTGCATGTCTGGGTAATTCTTATCTTGTATGACACTGATTGATAAAGGACTGACCACTGAGTAGAAGTCACTGAAGAATCCTCATGTAAAACCTGGCTAGTGGGACTAAAGTTACTGCTGCGGACATCAGGTCTATAGTCCAAAGGGCTAGATGGGCTGAAATTGAGGTACTCACCATAATTGTTCTGACTTGGGATCTTAGTGTCTGAACTCTGTGTGGTTGAAGAGAAGCGCTAGTATTTATTTATTTATTGACATTTGTTAACCGGGTTTGTCCAACTGGGCTTGTGGCCCATTTTCAGTGGAGACCCAAGGAGAAAAGCTCCAGTAATACATTTTAAAACAAGTACAATTTTAAACAATATTGATATAATAGCAGTTATAGCAAAACAATTCACATATGTTGGGATACATGCATAAAGTTAAAGTTGCATTAAAAAGAAGCTAAGTAACAATTTTACATTGATATAGTTCAATAGGTCAACAATGAACATTTTTTGTTTGTATAAAATTGTGCAAATGCATAGTAGACACATTGGAGAGAGAGGTGTAATGAGGTACTAAGTATGGTCCTTTTGAGGGTACATAAAGGGAAGGAAGACTAGATAGGGTCATGGCAAGGGCAGGTTCTGGAATTGAGAAAATAAGCTTTTAGTTAATTTTTAAAGTGTGAGGTGTGGGAGATTGAACGTAAGTCAAGGGGAGGTTTGTTCCAAGCATGGGCAAGGGAGTGTTTGTAGAGTAGTTTGCCTACTGACCTTTTTGGGTGGTAGATATCAAGTAATTGTTGGTTAGAAGTATGGAGAGTCCGGGATGGGATGTAGATGGAGACTAAGGAAGATAGAGATGGACAGAAGGAGGGTTTATAAAGAATAGAGTGTAGCATATGAAACTGATAAGATAGCAGAAACTGGGGAAGTTCAAGCCATTGAAGAGAGTTTAAAGAAATGCAGTGGTGTGAGTTGTATGGGGAGTTAGTAATGAATCTGGCTATTTTATGGTAAGTCTATTGCAGTTTGTTTAGAGTGGAGACCTGGATATTGGTAAGAACTGGGGTGGCGTATAAGAGGGAGGGGAGGAGGAGTGCCTGGCCCAGGGTAAGTCTAGATTCAGGGGTTAGGAATTTTTTGTTCCGATATAGCAGACCTAGTTTCTGGTTTGTTTTTTTTATACATTGGAGTATGTGTAGGATGAACTTGAGTTCATCATCGATAATGACACCTAGGAGTTTTGTGTGGGTGTCAGGTTGGATATTTGTATTGTTAGAAGATGTAATAAAAAAGGAGGTTTTGTGATGAGAAAGAGAATGAGGAAGGAAAAGTAGTAGATTTTGTATTGAGAAGTGCTTTTATAAACTCCAAACTCTGAGTTGGCTGTAGTTGTGATTTGTTGTAGTTTATGGTTATCCCCAGAAGAGTGCAAGTCTGGAGCACCTGATCTCTTGTGTGTAAGAGTTGATGTCTGGTCAGAGTGGAAATGAGCCAGTCATTCAGGTAGGGAAACACCCAGAATCCCTGCAGTCTGAGGTGAGCTGCTACTACTGCCATGCATTTGGTGAACCCCTTGGGGGCTGTGGTGAGACCGTAGGGCAGTACTCTGAATTGGAAATGACTGGTACCCAGCCAGAAGCATAGATACTTTTTGGATTGCCTGTTTATTTTTACATGATAATTTATTTATTTATTTATTTACATTTGTTGACCGGGAGTGTCCGACTGGACATAGGCCCATTTTCAGCGGAGGCCCGGGGAGAAAAGCTCCACAGTTAAAATATACAGACAGTAGTTACATTGGATTTACATAGCGATTAACAATTTGATTAACATAATTAAAAATTACAAACATAGTTACAGATGAAGAACATAGTACATCAGTAGACAACTAGAATCTTTATCTGCGAAGTACATAACAGACATTAACAATTGTTACAATAAGAAGTTCCTGCTGTATAATAAGTAGTAGGCTTATGAGCATCCAAGCTTGCTATAATCAAGGTAGTTAGTGGGGTGGAAAGAAAGGTAGTGGTTGGATGGGGTGGGTGATACTAGAGTGGGAGTTACAAGGGCATAGCCAGCATGTTTTTAGGTGCGCTTTTAGTAAAGTTTTGAAGTGGGTGCATGATGGTACGAAGGTAATTGTGGGTGGGTGGATAATAGGTGTCATGAAGATCTATAGAGCACATCCAGTCATCCTTGCTCAGAAAGGGTAGAATGGACTGAACTGTGACTATCTAAAATTTGGTTCACCGAACTGTTTTGTTTAGATTGGTGAGATCCAAAATCAGTCTCCAGTCCTCTGTTTTCTTTGGCACTAAAAAGAACCTTGAGTAAGTTCTGGCATCCTATATGGTCTGGTGGGACCTCCTGGATAACTCTTTTTTTCTGCCAGCTTTTGAATTTGAATTGCTGCTTGGTCCCTCTGAATAGGTGGAACATCTGGGATTTTTCTTGGAATTGGAGGTGGACGGGAAAAGGGTATTATATAACCTCTGCAAATAATCCTCTGCATTCAGGTATCTTTTGTTAAATCTAGCCAGGCTCTCTGATGCAGGGATAAATGCCCCCCGACTGTCTCCAGAGGTGGACAGTCATGAATCTGTTCAGGAGGGCTGATAGGGTTTGTCAACCTAAGATTCTCTCAATCACTGGTTTTGCGGGCCACCTCTGCCACAAGGGCATCATCGTCCATTACAGTTCCCTCATCTGCCTTGGGGGAACCTCCTCCACGTGTGTCTTGGAAAGGACTTTGGGACTTTTTGAACCACATCTTTTGGCTACTGAGCTGAACAGGATCATTGGGGAACTGAAAAATGTACGCCCACGGCAGACAAGGTCTTTCCATCCTTCTCACACCTGGACAGTGTTTCCTTTTCTTTAGGGTTAAACAGTGTAAGTCAATCTAAAGGAGTGAAAGAGGACTTAAATGGCAAAATCACACAAGCGCATCCAGACCTGTCTTCTCATGAAAATGCCTGAACCTGCAACTCTTGAGTTTTTTCCACTATGTTGGAAACTAACCTCATAAAGAGTTGTATACAGACTGTAGGGCTGCCAAATGAGATGTAACAGAATCTTGAACCTCTTCAGAAATGGCTCCTGCGAGAGTATTTGACAACTCCTTAGTGAAATACTTCTGAAGGCTAATAAAGTGTGCCAAATAGTTCAGTGACCTTAGTGCAAAGGTTCTGAAGCAAAGACATGCTTCCTTAATCTGTTCATTGACCCCAACTCCCTGTTAGAATGGATACTGAAACTCTCTTCAGCGAGTTCTTTCTTCATGGCTGCTGCTACGACCGTGGCATCAACTGGATCCCCTTTCCCCCAAAACTGTTTGTTCTCAGGTGGTGCCATTATCTTGTCTGGTCTCCAAAGTATGGGTTCTATGGAGTCAGGCTCCTTCCATGCCTGTTGAGAGATCATATCACTGAGCTCATCAATGGGTGGAGCCACACAGGAGGTAGAGGGTCCAGTAACAAAGGCCTCCAGGAGACCAGATTCCTCGGAAGTAGAGTTGGAGAGAGTCCAGCCACCTCTATGTTTAGGAATTTCCAGGATGTCTCCTTATGAGAGATCTTCAGAAGGTGACCATGGGGACTCTTTGCCTTCATCAAAATCTGTGTCTTCAGTGATGAACTCCTGTGGGGAGTGTATGTGCTTCCTCTTACACATCCTCTTCCTGGGCACCTCTTAGTGGGATGCTCTTGGGAGGTATCTGAAGAGGAAATCAGAATTCCCTGAGAAGAAACCTGGGTCGTTCATACTGGACACCACTGTGGAGAGGTTCTGGATGGTGTAACAAAAAGGTAGAATGTCTAGGATCCAAGGGGGAAGGCTCCATCAGATCTGCCAAGGCAGAGAAAACTCTCTTTGCAGCCTCAAAGGCAGAGCTCAAAGGAACAGAAGAGGGGTTCTGATCTGAGAACATCTGCATTTGAATCCTCGCCCTCCCCTCTGCTCAGATGGTAATATTGCTGAGGTGGAAGCCAGAGCTGAACTGTCCAGTGCCAAGGCTCTGAGGCACAGAGATGGCTCCAAAAACTTCAGAGTCAAATGCTACACCCCAGATCTGAGAGGCAGACGTCAGCTCTGAGAGTTCTCCATATCCAAGTGGACCAGAGGTCTCAGAGAGGATCTCAAATCCAATGATATGGAGATCATTGGCTCTGAGATTGATGGATCCAGATGGCTGGGATCCTGGGAATCTTGGGACTCTGAAGGAACAGAAGGTGTCAGAGGAGGAATTTGCAAAGGGGTGTTGTGGAAGGATGGACAAACTGATCTAGAGGGGTAGGTGCTGAAGGAAAAACAATCTGCCCCTGCACTGAAAGGATCTTCCTCTGTGAGGCTTCTGGAAGAATGAGTAGAATGAACAGATGGAGACATTGGTCATTGTAAAAAGGGTGATGAAAGCCTGTCAGGAACTGAATTCACAGATGAGGAGTATCTGGTGCATGGAAGTAAAGGCATCTCAATAACTTCTGTTGTTGTTGGATCCGATAGGGTAGAATCAGATGGTTTAACATGGTTCTGATCTGATTTTGTCAGGGTCGGATGCAGTAGTGTTGAGACAGTCTGCACCGATGAATCCGTATGCTTCTGCACTCTCAATTGTTTTGGATCTGGGATTGAGACCGGGTCCTATTGACTTCTCTTTCTTGAAGATTTTGAAGAAGAAGGTCTAGGTTTAGGTGACTCAGATATAGCTTCTCCAAAGGATGATGGAATGAGACCTTTCAGAATCAACTTGCTCTTACGTTCCATAACAGCAAGGGGGTTGAAGCCATGGCAAATTGAGCAATCTTCTTGTAAATGAAGAGGGCCCAGGCAATAAACACAAACTGTGTGGGCATCATAAACCGGCAATTTATGTCCACATTTAGTACATTTTTTAAACCCAGCAGGTTTGTCAGCCAAATTAAGCAATGAATCATAATAATGCCAACAACTTTAAGTCAGAGGAATTATACACAGGAAAAAAATATGTATGATAGACAAAGAGTTTTTTTCAAACTAGTAAGAAAAGAGGATAAGGGAATACCAACAATGGTAAAGAAAGGCTACAACAGAGTTGTAAGGAAGGAGAGAAAAAGAGGGTAAGGGAATACCAACAATGGCAAAGGAAGGCTACGACAGAGTCGTAATGAAGAAGAGATACTAATGATAGTATCTAAGTACCAAGTACTATAATAAATTAGAAATATAGTAATACAACAAGGAGAGATTAAAGATAAAGATTATTAACAATTTGAGTGGGAAAAAAAAGTCAAAATACAAAAAATTTTTAACTTACTAAGTTGTATAGCTTGAGAGAGATGGCAGACCATGTCTGTTAGCTTGACATGGGAAATGAGAACTGAGGTATTTGGGGGAGGTGCATTGTGAGTAAGGGAGAAGTTTGAGAGATTTGGTTAACGTGAGCTTTAGCAATGAATGAGTTGGCTTCGACGGTTTGGATCCGAACCCAGTAGCTGAAAATAGAATGAAAACTGACATTATCAGATTAACCTTTAAAAGGGGAACAAATTTTGTGAGGAATTCAACCTTAAACTAAAAAGTAAAGACTTAATGTGGTCCTTAAATATATTGATTAGAAGGTTTGTCAATGCAACACAACTACCTTCATTTTTCCCCCAGCAGAAGACATCACTCCCCCTAGAAGGAACTGCTACTTAAGCTGCCAGTCATATGGCTAAGGATGTGATTGACAACTATGCTTTTGGGAAGGGTTCCAATCACCCCATAATTACCAGTTACTCGGATGGCAGAAATATCACTCAATCAAAAATGCATCGCAAATGCAGAATGTATGTAACACAGGTAAAAAAAAAAAAAAAAAATCAGCTATCATTACCACCAACGGTCTCAGAAAAGATGGCTCCATTGTAATGCACATTTCCTCTATACCACTGACTGATGAACAAGTCTGCTTGTTGGAGAAAGGTTTGACTTTTATTCCAGCAGTTAAATCTGATGTATGCGATGTAATTTTAGATCTGAAATTACGTTAGGAATGTCATGCTTAAATGTATCTTTCCACATGATGTGAGTGTCACTGATTTTAGGAAGCCAAGCATTTTTGTTCCCTCCATACACCCGCACTTAGAAGCATTCTCTAGAACGTGTGAAACAGATGTAATTAATAGATTGGCAGATACATGAGCTAGCAAGAGGTTTTTTAACCTGACTCAGAGTGAGTTTGCAGCCATCAGAGAACTACAAGAGCTTGATGCTATATACATTTGTACAGCAAAGGAGGAGCAATCGTGGTGATGGATAAATGTTTTTATACTGACAGTATTAATGAGATGTTAGGTGATAGTAATACAGATACAAAAGCATCAAGTTGATAAGTTAATCAAACAAGTACATGCGATGATTTATGATATGCTGATGTGTAGCTCTGTTTCTATTGATTTTACAAATTTTTGAGAGTTGATCACCTATTAGTTCCAGTGTTACTTGGTATGCCCAAGATTAATAAGGATCCTTTACAGCCAACCATGACACTGATAGTTTCGGGTCGTAGTTGGCTAACTGAGCTGTTTTCCATATATACAGAGAAAAGGTTGAGACCAGTGTTGGATATGGTATCCTCTGTACTAAAGGATACTAAACAGTTTTTGCAAACCTTGTTTCAGTGCAGTGATAATGATAGAGCGGTTCAAGGCTGTTTGATGGTGATGCTAGATGTGTGCTCCCTTTTTACAGTCATGCTAAATGATGTATGGGTTGAATCTGTTAGATTTTTTTCTTTTGCACAATGGCAACTATTCTAATAGATTAATTTAAAATGGATGCTTTTAGATTTGGTCCTTGAGAGTAATGTGTTCCTATTTCATAATAATTATTACCTACAGCAACTAGGATGTGGATCAATTTATGTGTATATACCTTTAAGAAGCTATCTGTGGGCTTGCACAAGTGTATAAATACTGAACATGTGCGAGCCTGACTGCCATTTTGTAGTTGGCTGTTGAGATGTATGTAGGTAAGCTCTGTTTGTTAACTAGTTTGTTCGTATTTAATGATACCCCTATCCATCCTGATGTGTTTGTATGTATTAAAGCATCTGAATGAAATCTCAAGCCTTCTTGTTATATGTATTAGAGACGAATGAGCAACATGGTGTCAGAAGTGGCATGTCTAAAGGACATGGTGCCAGAAGTGGCATATCTAAAAGGACATGGAGTTAGAAGAGGCCTACAGAAGGGCATGGAGTCACAAACAGCTTGGCTAAAATTATTTAAGGCGCTTGTTTAAATGCTGGTGAAATATACAGGACTGGATCATTCCTAAACGTGCAAATGTCACAAAACAGGTCAATAATGAACTTCAGGTATTAAAACTTGCTCAGCACTATTTCTTTTTGCATAATATGAAACCAGGCATACAGAACGTTCTAAATAATATTTGAATAAACCGATATGTACAGTATTGATAAAACTATTTGAATTAGTATGGAAAATGTTTGAAATAAAGTCCGAATTGCATAAAATGAATAAAATAAGGGGAAATGACCAAATTTTTACAAAGCATATGTATTTTGTATTAAGCAAAGGTATTCAAGTTGTCAGAAGTGTATAAAGTGTTCGCATGTTTGTGCAGTGTTACAGTAAAGCTATTTTGCAAAGTACAGCCATTACAGCACATATTTCACAAAGTACAACCATTGCAGAGCATATTTTGCAAAGTACAGTATTTTGAAGAGTTTATTGTGCATTTGAATGTTATTACAAGCTCACAGAACTGTTTGTTCATACATAATTACAAGTGCCATATTTTCAGTGTGTTTGTGTATACTTTGTGGGCATGGCAGATGGATTTCGAAAACCCAGTGCACTTATGTTTAACAGTAATATTGCAGAGAACTGGAGAGTGTTTGAGCAACGGTATGACATTTTCATACAGGCCTTATTTTCTGATAAAGATCACAGTATAAAGGCTTTTGTTGTACTTAATTTAGATGGGTCAGAATCCATTGAAAGGGAATGTTCATTTGTGTATGCACCTACTATCTATACTGGAGAGGGGGAAAAATAGTCATATTGTTGTACAGGATAAGGACCCAGAGTGCTTGAAATGTAAATTTAGAGAAATGTGCAACCCCCAGAAAAATGTTACAATGGAAAGGCACTTATTTACACAAGGGATCAAAAGCTTGGTGTAACTTTTGTAGCATATATAACTAAGCTGAGAAATAAAGCTAAAACATGCAGATTCTGTGACTTAAGGGATGAATTGATAAAGGACAGACCTGTGTGTGGCATAAAAGATGATGCCGTGAGAAAGATTTTGCTTTGTGACAATGATTTAACTTTGAATTAGGCCATTGAGATTTGTCAGATATACGAGCTCACAGAAAAGCACACAAATATGCTTATGAATCAGAATAGCTCTGGAAGGTACAGTGACAAAGCTTATGTTGATAGTATGCAGTGCATTATTAAAAGAAACAGGTCTTAGCACATGGCAGCAACTGTAACCCCTGCAGCAGACAATGGTAAACCCCAGAACTTTCTAGCAAATTCCAGACTTTGTACAATCTCAGTAAAGCATGAGTGAGTCAGCAAACTTAAAGCATGGACCCCCACCCACTTTCATTGTCAACTGTCATAATTGTGGTAGAAGTCATGAATCTAAAAGGGAAAAATGTTTAGCTTTTGGTCAACAATGTCACAAATGCAACAAATGGAATATTTTCAAAAGATTTAGTAAATCGAAAAGGCCCGCAATCTTTTATTAAAAGGGAACATTTTAAGAAACGAGTTGATAAGTTAGACAGTGGCAAGCCTACTCTTTATGTTGATGGTGTGTCAGTGCTTCATGAAACAGTCAATACAGTGGATTTAAGGGTAAAGAATGAAGTATTTTGTACTGTTTGGATAAATGGCAAACCCACAGAGCTCAAAGTTGATACAGATTCCAAGTGCAATGTTATGTCAGCAGAAACATTTGCCAGAGTATGTAAAGGTGAAAGGCTTGATTTGGCAAGGTGTGCAAAACTTGTTGCTTATGGAGGTGAAGAAATTCAAACCGAAGAGTCAGTAGTGCTTCCATGTTACTCTGCTGGGAGAAGCTATGACTTATTTTATGTGGTCACGAGGCACATCCAGTTGTTATTAGGGCTCAGAGACAGATTGAAAATGGGACTGCTTTCATTTAATAAGGAAGCCCACTATGTTAGCTTAAAAGACCACTACTCTAGTTTTGCCCAGCACATTTTTTCTACCTACGCTGATCTGTTCCAAGACAAACTAGGCAAACTTCCAGTTGTGTACTCCATGAAGTTAGACCTAGAGGTCAGTCCAGTTATCAGGCCAGCACACAAAGTTCAAATAGCCATGCAGGACAGAGTCAAAGCTGAGTTAGATAAAATGGTGCGACAAGTTATGATTTGTCCAGCTGAAACTCCAACTGAATGGGTATCTTCCATAGTGGTAGCACATAAGAAAAGCTCAAATGACATCAGAATATGTATTGATCCACAAGATTTGAACAAAGTGCTTAAAAGACCCCATCATCCAATGTGCACAGTTGAAGAAGTCTCAGCCTTGATGCCAAATGCCATTATTTTTTCTGTCTTAGATACAAAGAGTTCATTTTGGCAAATTCAGCTTGACAAGAAATCCTCATTGCTCACTACTTTCAGTACTCTGGCAGGTACAGATTTTTGAGAATGCCATTTGGGATAAATTCTGCAAGTGAAGTCTTTCAACGTGCAATGGAGCAAATTTTTATCCTTGTGTTTTTATAGTAGATGATATACTGGTAGGAGGTCATGATGAAGCAGCACATGACAAAAACCTCAGAAAAGTTCTGGAAAGAGCAGGTCAAGTGAATCTTAAGCTCAACCCACACAAATACAAATTCAGGTGACAAGAAGTTGCTTATGTTGGTCATTTATTTACGAGTACAGGCTTACGACCAGACCCTTCAAAGCAAACAGCTATTCTTGAAATGCCAGCTCTAGACAATGTTCATGCCCTGCAACATTTTCTTGGCATGGTCAACTACCTAGATAAGTTCATTCCAGACTTGAGCCAACTATCAGCACCGCTCGCAGAGCTAACACATAAAGATGTACCCTGGTCTTGGTTAGAGCAATACCAAAGAGAAATGTCCTGAAACAGAGAATTGCTAGTCCACCTACTCTCAGACAGTATGATGTTCACAAACCAGTTACACTTTCCTGTGATGCTTTAAAATTTGGTCTTGGTGCAGTCCTTCTACAACAGGATCAACCTGTTGCCTATGCATTGAGAACTCTTACCCAAACTGAGATGCAGTATGCCCAGATCGAGAAAGAGCTTTTGGCAATTGTGTCTGCATGTTCGAAGTTCCATGATTATGTTTATGGTAGACCTATCCAGATCGAAACAGACCATCAACCATTAGTCACTGTATTGAGAAAACCTCTGCATTCAGCTCCAGCCAGACTGCAACATATGATGCTGAGACTGCAAAAGTACCATTTCAATCTTATCTAGAAGAAAGGCAAACTTCTTTACCTTGCTGATACCTTAACCAGATCACGCAGAAGCACCACAGAACACCATGAGAATGAAAGTCTTGATTTTGAAGTAATGGAAGTGAGAACATTTTTCTTTCACATGTCTTGATGAGCTGAGAGATTACACAACCACAGATCCAGTTTTACAAAGGCTGAACCACTTTATCAATCAAGGATGGCCGTCAAAGCAATCTAGTTTACCTCAAGAAGTGCAACCTTATTTTCTATACATAGATGAGATTTTGTCTGACAAAGATATCATTATGAAAGGTCCAAAAGTAATTATTCCAACATTCTTGCAACAAGAATGCATCACTATTTTGCACTGTGGTCACCCAGGAACCAAATCTACCAAAAGAAGGGTGAGAGGACTTGTATTTTGGCCTTCTATGTCACAATAAATTGAGAGAGCACTTTTAACTTGTTCAGTGTGTAATAGTACAAAGCCTCATCAACAGAAGGAACCAGTTCAGCTTAACCAAATTCTGGAACTACTTTGGTCGACAGTAGCCACAGACAACTTTGAGTGGAATGGTCAACATTATTTGGTGTTGGTAGACTTTTATTCCAATTGGTTCAAGATTGACCTACTTTCCAACCTAACATCCAGTACAGTCATTTCAAAGATGAAGTGTCATTTTACTGTTCATGGGAGTCTGCACAAAGTTATTTCTGACAGTGGCATGCAGTTTACAAACCAACAGTTCAAAAGATTTGCTGAAGAATGGGACTTTACTCATGTCACAAGTAGTCTTGAGTATTCGCAGTCAAATGGTTTGGCAGAACATGCAGTCCAAAATGCAAAGCAGTTACTAGAGAAGTCAAAATGGGATAATAGTGATGTTTTTCTGAATCCCTTGAATCTCAGAAATGTTCCTCGTGATAAACATCTTGGTTCACCTGCTCAGAGACTTCTGTTGAGACAAACCAGAACCACATTATCAATCAGTAGTCAATTGTTGGTTTCATGTATCAAGAACAACAGATCAGTAAAAGCCAATCTGTTGAAGAAGCACCTAGCCCAGAAGTCCTACTATGATAGTGAGAGTGAAGTGGTAAGGATGCAAACATCCAAAGGTTATGATCGGATTGGTGTCATGAAAAATATTGCTCCAGAGCCACGTTTGTACATTGCAGTACCAGAAGGAGCAACTTTTAGGTGGAATCAGAAGCATTTGAGACTGGTGTCCAAACCTATACCACAGCAGATAGCCTGTGAGAAAGACTCTTTATCTCAGAGTGAGTTGTCTGGTGTTCCAATTCCTGAGGAAGTTCCAGAGGACATTTCTGTTCCTATGACAAATCCAAAAGTTCCTGATAAGAGTTGGGACCAAATTTAGCAACAGGGACAGTCTGCGGTGCACAACTGTTATATTACGAGATATGATTGAATCTCTAAGCCCTGTAGCAGATATGAATCAAGCAACTTGGACATTAGCATTGTGTTTTGTTTCCAATGTACATAGTAATGAATGTCTAGCTCTGATATTGTTTTGTATAAAGGGCAATCTTTTTAAGAGGGAGGATGTAGATCAATTTATGTCTATATACCTTTAAGAAGCTATCCACAGGCTTGCACAAATTTATTTATTTTTATTTAACATTTGTTTACCGAGAAAGTCCGACTTGGAATTAAGCCAATTTTTAGCGGAGGTCCGGGGAGAAACATTCCAGATGCATGTCTTTGTAATGTGGGACGAAACTGGAGCACCCAGAGGAAACCCACATGGAAGCAGGAAGAAAATGCAAACTCTGAAAAGAAGGCATCCCAGCCGAGAATCGAACTGGAGAAGCTCTTGCAGTGAGGCAACAATGCAACCGCTGCACCACTATGCCGTCTCAAATGTATAACGTGTATAAATACTGAGCACGTGCGAGCCTGACTGCCATTTTGTAGTTAGGTAGGTAAGATCTGCTTGTTAACTAGTTCGTTCATATTTAATGATGTTGCTATCCATCCTGATGTGTTTGTACATATTAAAGCATTTGACCGAAATCCCAACCCTTTTTGTTATAAGTATTAGAGATGAACAAGCAACATAGGGGTTGCCATGGGAATGGTATGCACCAACAGTTATGCAAATATGTTGCTTGTCCATTGGGAAATCTTTGAAAGTTCTCATAGGTAACTAATATTCTCAACACAAATATTAGAAAAGATTTGTTGATATATTTTTGCTATGGGACGGCTCAGCCATATTATTATCTGAACTTGTTAAATATTTAGAGACTACTACGTCTTTTTTGAAATTTATGGTAACTTATCCACAATCTGACTTAAGATTTTTAGATGTCAGAATCACTAAGACAGATTCACACTGTGTCACAAATATATATATATATATATATATATATATATATATATATATATATATATGAAACTCTGTAAGAGGAATAATATTCTCCATAGAAA
This sequence comes from Protopterus annectens, assembly GCF_019279795.1. Taxonomy (NCBI): domain Eukaryota; kingdom Metazoa; phylum Chordata; order Ceratodontiformes; family Protopteridae; genus Protopterus; species Protopterus annectens. Next base: position 652,135,759 of record NC_056726.1, read on the forward strand.
TAGCATGCACCCAGGATATATATATATATATATATATAAGAATGTTTTAAAGGGTCAGTGTATGAGACTATCTAGGCGAAGTAATGATGATCATGGTTTTGATGGTGCAATTACTGATCTACATAGAGATTTTTTCAGGACAGGTTATCCTCGACAGGAAGTAGACACCTGAATACAGGAGGTACATAGTTTTAGAACTAGTAAAGCGAGACCACATTTTTCCCCTGACAGTGATGTTAATGGTGTCACTGATGCAGGACAGAACATTAACTCTTATAGGTGCAACATTGGGGTTTCTCTGTTTTACTCTAGTGATGTTAGCATAGTTAGTGGGATCATTAACAAGAAGTGGCTGATTTTAACAGCTGAGAAAATTAAACAGATTGTGGCTGAGCAGGCAAGGTTCTTTTTTAAGAACAGGAAGTCCTTTAAATGTATGCTGTGCTATAAGAGTGATGTTGGTTCTACAAATCCATCAGAGTGTATAGGTACTTTTCCATGTAGAGCATGTACTTGCATAGCTTCAGAGCAACATTTCATTCACCCTACCACAGGCAAATGATATGCCCTTATTTTGCATACAGATTGTTGCAGTAGCAACTTGGTTTATTTAGCTACCTGCATGACTTGTCTGTGCTTTTATGTAGGTAAAACTGACCGCCCTTTGAGAGCGAATGTGTGAGCATGTGTGCGTATACGTAAATCTAAAAGCACAAGAGCACCAGCTAAGCATGCTAATTCTTATGGTATTGTACATTCCTTTAAATTCATGGTCTTACAACTCATGTCTATGGATCTAAAACTTGGGGACATGGAAAATAAAACTGAAAACTGTGAATTAAGATGGATGATAATGTTACAGATTGATAAAGGTTATGGTCTGAATGAGACTATACCCTTAAAACCAGCCTTGAAATCTCTTATATGTAATTAATTGATGTCTAGTTAGTATCTGTTGTATATAAAAGCCTTGAGTTTTAGCTATATATATATATATATATATATATGTGTGTGTGTGTGTGTGTGTGTGTGTGTTCTGATGAAGCTTCATAATGGTGTGGAAGCACTTACCAAATAAATGCTACATTTGTTGTTAGTCATGCTGTCCAGTCCTTTTTTGCTGTTTTTGCTTTTTAGTTTTATGACTGACTTTACCCATGTGTATGTTTTTTTATTTTTGATATTATGGCAAGCAACCATAACTGGATAAATGTATACAAATAAACCACACCTAACATTGTAGCAAGTAAATCCACACCAGCCTCTGATACTACAGCTGTCACACAATGTCACAGACTTCTTTTTTATATCAAAGCCTTCAATATGCTAAGTGTAGAATGTGTGTGTGTGTTGTACCTTTAAGAAGCCTTTCCAAGGACAGCATGTGCATACAAATAGCAAGCATGTGCTAGCTTCAGTGCCATTTTGAGTGTGCAGCAGAGAGTGAGCATGTATGCTTGTGATAGCTAGTTTGTTTATAAGTTTATCTGCTAAAGTTATTAAGCCTCAATCCTGATGTGTTTGTACATAATAAAGCTGCTTGAACAAAACCCACAGATGTTCGTCTGTTTTATCCTGACCAGACGAGTGACATGGTGTCAGACCCGGGATTGCAGAGACTGCTTTTCAAAGCTATGAGCTGCAGAGTCAACAGTAAAGGTAAACTAAGTAAACCAAGTACAGAAAAGGGCCAGAAATTAATCAAAGGTAATGAAAACTTGCACAAACAATTTATTTATTGAAAATGATAAAATGGAGCATTACAAGGGTGCAGAGCACATTATTAAGCAAGTTAGATGCACAAAAAGTTTATTCATTAAACGAAATGTTTGAAATTAAGATATGCGATAAAATGATTATTAGAAAAGCACATAAGGGGTTTGGAATTACCTTGGCATTACAAAACAACCATGTTTAAAGTAAAACAAGCATGTTTAGAGTAAAATAAAAAAAAGATTAAACGAGCAAAACAACTATAATAAAGGGCAAAAAAGGTCACATTAAGCATAAATAAAGCAAGGCGACTGCATGCTTTTTGGCAAATTATTATGTTTTGGCATAAACTACTGTTTCGCATTGATTGAAGCCATTCAGGGCATAACCAGAGCTATTCGAAGTATTTCAAAGTATGTAAAAGTGCTTACAGTGTATGCTTATTACTGTGCATTTATGCCAAAGAGTTTATTTGTGTGCAAAGTGCAACTATTTCATAAAGTGCTGTCAAAATGCAGCTATTTTGAAAAGTTTCTTGTGCTGGGTGTGTATTTGCAGAGTGCTGCCATTACAGAGTGTTTCTTTCATTGTAAAGAGTTATTTAGCAAAGTACAGCCATTTTGGGAAAGTTTCAGTGTGCTGTGTACTGTTTATTCGGAAAGTGCAGTTATTCTGAAATGTTTTTTTACTCTGAGCTCCTTCTGCCCAGTTTATTCGCACAGTGCAGTTATTTTGAAATGTTTCTTACACTGCTAAGAGGTGGCTTCTTACAGTACAGTGAGAGTATTCTTGTGCCCAGGAGACTTATTTCGCAAAGTTCAGTTATTCAGAAGCTTGTTGTGCTAGTGGGCATAGTTACAAGTACTGGCATAAATTTCTGACATATGCATGTGTTTGTGCATACTTGCAAAAGCCTTCACTGGTATGTGCTAATATGGCAGAGGCATTTCGCAGACCAGGTTCACTTGTATTTGATCAAAATATTGCAGAGAATTGGAGAATATTTGAGCAAGAGTACAATATTTTTATACAAGCAGCTTATTCTAACAAAGATGCACACACCAGGACATTCATTTTGCTAAACCTAGCTGGGTCAGAGGCCATTGAAAGACAGCGTTCATTTCTGTATGCACCAGCAGTATATGAAGGAGAAGGGGAAAGCCATCATATTGTTGTACAGGCTGAATCAAGGGAAGACCACGAGTATTTGAAATGCAAATTCAGGAAAATGTGCAACTTCCCAGACAAATGTTACATTAGAGAGTCATTTGTTTTACACAAGAGATCAAAAGCCAGGAGAAACTTTTGCAGCTTATATTACTGACAAGAGAAACAAAGCTAAAATGTGCAGATTTGGTGACTTAAAAGATGAGTTAATAAAGGTGTGTGTTATTAATAGTGCTGCAGTGAGAAAGATTTTGCTTCATGACAGTGATTTAATGCTGAGCAAAGCTATCGAGATTTGTCAAATCCATGAAGTTACAGAAAGGCACACAAGTATGCTTGCAAGGGATAACAGCATGGTTTCAGCAGGCTCCAGAGCAAATGTAGACAGCATGCAACACGTGGCTAGCAGAAGCAGGCCTAAGCACATGGCAGCTGTAACCCCGTGGGTGTGACAGGTAAAACCCATAGTTTTCCAGCAAGTTCTAAGACTAGTTCAGTGAAAAGAACATGCTCAGTGTAGTACAAGGGTGAGTCAACAAAACCCAAATCAGGCTTTATTGTTAACTGTCACAAATGTGGTGCCAATCATGAGTCTAAAAGAGAGAAGTGGTTAGCATTTGGAGAACAATGCCACAAGTGTAAAAAAATGGAATCATTTTCAAAAGTTTTGCAAATCAAGTAAACCTCACACAGTTATAAAGAAGGGTCATTTAAAAAAGCAAGGTGATCATATAGATAGCTGCAACCCTACTTTCTATGTAGATGGTGTATCAATAATTGGTGAAGATGATGCAGTAGATTTGTTTGCAAAGATCAAAGTGTTTTGTACTATTCAGATCAATGGTAAATCCACCGAGCTCAAACTAGACACTGGTTCAAAGTATAATGTTATGTCAGCAGACACATTTGCTAAGGTGAGAGCTAGTAAGTAAATTAATATGGCCAGTTGTGCGAAACTTGTTGCTTATGGAGGTGAAGAAATTCAGACCAAAGGCTCAGTAGTGCTTTCATGTTATGTGGCTAGGAATTGCTGTGGCTTACTATTCTATATAGTCCGAAGACCTGTTCAGTCATTGTTGGGTCTCAGAGACAGTGTGAGAATGAATTTGCTTTCTTTTACCACAGACGTTCATCATATAAGCACATGTCCCAGTTCTAGCATCAGTGAAGCTATTTTCTCAGAGCAGGCTGATGTTTTCGATGACAAGTTTGGCAAACTTCCAGTTGTGTATTCTATGACATTAGACCCAGAAGTCAGACCGGCAAGAAAAGTTCCGATAGCTATGCAGAATAAAGTCAAAGGTCAGTTGGATAAAATGGTGCAGCAAGGTGTAATTTGTCCAGTTACAGAACCAACTGAATGGGTGTCCTCTATGGTAGCAGCCCACAAAAAAAGGTCAGACAAAAGCAGAATATACATTGACCCAAGAGATTTGAACAAAGCATTAAAAAGACCACATCATCTTATGCATACAGTAGAAGAAGTTGCAGCCCTAATACCGAATGCCACTGTTTTTTTCTGTCTTGGATGCAAAAAGTTCATTTTGGCAAATGATGCTTGATTACAAATCTTCACTACTGACTACTTTCATTACCCCATTTGGAAGATATAGATTCCTCAGGATGTTATTTGGAACAAATTCTGGAAGTGAAGTCTTTCAGTGTGCAAAGGAACAAATTTTTTTGGGTTATCCTTGTGCCGTAATAGTAGATGATTTATTGGTTGGAGGCAATGGTGAAGCAGAGCATGACAGAAATCTCGGGAAAGTTCTAGACACAACACGTGAACTGAACTTGAAGCTCAATCCTCAAGTGCAAATTCAGACTACCAGAAGACTTGGATGCTGTAATTAAATCAAAAGGTGCTTCAACAAAGTATTAGTTTAAGGTTGTGCACACTTATGCAACTAATGTATTGCACTTTTTTTATTTTGTTATATTTTTTCCTCTAACAGATTTGTTTGTTTTTCAATTGAATTGTACAGATTATAGGTCACATTAAAGGTGGGAAAAGTTTTGAAATTATTTATTGTGGTCTCATTTTTTTATATCACAAAAAACTGGCATTTTAACAGGGGTGTAAACTTTTTATATCCACTGTATGAGTGTGGTAGCTATAGTTTGTTTATAAGTTTATCTAAGTTAAAGTTTTTAAGCCTCAACCCTGATGTGTTTGCACATAATAAAGCTGCTTGAACAGAACCCACAGATTTTCATCTGTTTTATCCTGACCAGACAAGTGACACAAAGGATCACGAGTAGTCATCAACTCATATTTTAAAAGTCACGTCAATCTTGTAATCATTCAAACTAAAACTGACACCATGACAAAACAAAAATCCTAATCTAGCATCAGTAACAAAACAACCTAAACCTAACAACAATGGAGGGACAAGCAGAGAGAAACTAATACTGCAGAGACAGAAATGAGTAAATATGAAACCTGGAGAGAGATACTGTGGTGTCTTATCGAGTTAGGATGTTTAATGATGTTATTGCATGGCTAATACCTTAAGCATGGAAGCAAGTGATAGTAAAAGTACTGCCAATGGAGGATAAAGACCAGAGTTTGCTGTCCTCATAAACCAGTATCTATTTTCAGTTATGAATATATACTGTTCACCATAACTACTGACCTGGGCTACACAATGCTGCACTAGTCTCGGGGCATAAAGTAAAAGATAAGGAAAATAAAACATCATTCTTTGCAGATGACGTGTTGATATACTTGACTTGACCAAGATTTAAATATTCCTTTTCTTCCATTTGGAAATGTTTGTCATATTTTTTTTTTTAGATACAATACCAAAACAAAAAAACACATAGGACAGCAGCCATAAATTACTTACCAACACAAAAATTGGCACAATATCATGGATCTCTATGAGAAAATTTGTTAAATATCTAGGAGTTTAGCTAGGTGAGTCAAGCTGAGGAAGAGACTGAAAGTGGAGGTCAGGAAATGGAAAAAGTACAGTTGTGTTAAATTGAACTTAACATAATAGTAGATGTTCAAATAATCACTGCTGCAGTAGCTTTAGCTATACGTGTTATATCCTGCCAAGGATATAACAGCTGGCCAGCTTCCAAAGCTTCAGGCCACCTTCCATGCAGCTTGGGTTGAAGTGACTAAAAGACATGTTTGGGCATGAAGCCCTTCAGAGCTTTCGTACTAGTGCAGAGAAGGAGACTGAGCCTTGAAAGGGCAATGCTAGGAAAAACAAAAAAATAAATGTCTACACCCTGCCATGAAAACCACACACACACACACACAGGTGGGAATGGGGGGGGGGGCTACTGTAGCAGTGATCATTCTAACATCCACTGCTGTTCTATGATAAGTTCAACTTATACAACTGTACCGTGTTCTTCATATTGATCACTGCTGCAGTAGCCTTAGCTATATTGGCAGATTACTAATTATATTATATTGGCTGACCAAGTTCGCTGATGACTGCAAGCTAGGAGTCATTATCAACTCCCCAAGTGATGCAAACATCCTACAAAAGGTCCTCTCTGAGATCAATGACTGGTGTCAGAACCATGGCCTGAAGCTTAACGCCAAAAAATGCGTTATCATCCCCTTTGGAAAAAACTCAGTTCCCACGAATTACCAAGTTGATGGGTGCCCACTAAATACTGAAGGGGCCATAATAGATCTAGGCACCCAAGTCAACAGCCACCTCACCTTCGACCACCACATTGCCATTGTGGTCAGAAAGTCCTTCTACGTGGCACAACTTATAACCAAAGGTTTCACATCCAGGAAGAAAGAGGTCATCATCCCTCTCTACTCATCCCTCATTAGACCAATCATCGAATATAATGCCCCGTTTGGCATGTACCTGACCAGACACCTACAACAGCTGGAGCGACCACAAAAGTACCTCACAAGAAGATACTAGGCCTTAAACACATGTCCTACATGGACAGACTCAAGCAACTTCAGCTGTTCTCAGTCTCTTATTGTCTACTTAGAGATGATCTCTGCTTGACTTACAAAGCCATGTCCGACCCAGGCCTACTTGAAATGCTACACCTAAAGAAATCCCAATCACCCCGCACCACACACTCCAGAGATCACAACCTCATTACAACAATTAACAGAACATGCTGGAGGGACATGTTCATCTCCCAAAGACCGCTCATACTCTGGAATAAGCTTCCCATTCATGTCAAGCAGAGCACCTCACTAGCCCTCTTCAAGAGAAATCTTGACGAGTGGATGGGTAACAGAAAGTTCATCCCAGGGATCACTCCAGTTGCCCTATTGTATAGGGCCACTGTGAACTAACATTGGCTGGCATGGTACCTGGGCAATTTATTTTGGGCTAGGCTTGTAAAGGCTCCAGGGCTATTAGCCTAGTACACACCTATGAACCATAGCTAACTATATTTGGGAAGTGGAAGGAGAAGTATGTACAGACGACCAAGTAACAGCTTCTAGAAATACTTCTAGAGCCAAACCCTTTTGAAAAAGCCACAGATGAAGCCAAAGCTCTGGTAGAGTGGACCTTGACCTTGCCTGGAATAGTTTTATTATGGTGAGTATAACAAAAGACAACCATTTGGAAATAGTCTGTTTTGACACGTGCTCCCTTCTTCTTACCTTCACAAGAAATTAGCAATTGATTCGAAGATCTGAAACATTTACTTCTGTCAAGATAGCTCCTAAGTTGTCTGTGGACATTAAGGTATGGTGTATCCTTTCTCCTTCATTTTTAGGTTCAGGAAAGAAAACTGGGAGATTGATAGTTTCGCTTCAAGTAAACCTAGATACTTCAGTATAAAACAGCACAATGCACCTCCTAGTAGGATGAACAAACTCCGTACAAACCAAACGTAAATATGCTGCATAAAATCCAGTACGGAGTTTGAAACACAGCCAGTCTTTATTAAAATGAAAACAAATAGGTGAGCGCTTTCACAGGTGAAATCCCCACTTCATCAGACCTTAATACAGCATTTTTTAAGTGTATCTTACATAAAACTTTTAAAACTGCAAAAACCAATGACAGTGAGTAAAACACATTACATATTTCAATTGCTTAACTTCTTAAAAGGTTCATGGTGAACTACACTTCTTAAAAAGGTAACATCATCCCAAAAAGGGAGAAAAAAAAAATATATATGCACCAACGCCCAAGCAAGGGCTCAAACCCTGGGACCCTCAGATTGACAGTCTAATACTCTACCAACTGAGCTACCTCATACTACAGCAATAAGAACAAAATACTTACATATGCATAAAATAATCTGTATAAAACAATGTGTATATGACTATCCATTTAATAAGGTGTGTACAATGTAAAAGTGTAAATCTTAAAATATTGATGTATGCATACATTTTTTATTTTTATTTAAAAAATGGCCTATGTTTTAAAATGGGCTTGAGTGGCAAATGTCCATTCAGACCCATTTTGCCATCCACCCTGAGTCTAATAATCCATTTTACTTCTTGAGCTTCTGTATAATTGGACAGATCTCCCTTCTGTTCACTGTCCTTGACCTTTTCTATGACCATAAAACTAAACTGATGCTCAGAAGAGCTATTAGCTATATCTTTAGCTAGTGCATTATTCACCTTATGTGTAGTAATACTGTAAAGATGTTTTCTTATACGGTCTTTCAGTCTTCTATTGGTCTTTCCAACATAGAAGACTTCACAAATTTTGCGCTGAGCTAAATATACTATATTAATGCTGTCACAATCTGCATGCACATAAAATTTAAACTGCTTAGCAGTAACTGGGTGGAGAAAATGTCCACTATTATTAATATATAAACAGTAACTACAAGCTTTACAAGGCTTTGTACAAAATTCACTAACACCTTTCTTATTAGTTTTCTGATCATAGTTCCTACTACCACATAACATTCTTTTAATATTTTTTTTGTTCTTATATCTAAGATTTGGCTGCATACCTACTATATTACTAATCCTACTATCTGTTGTGAGAATCTGCCAATGTCTACTGATAATCTCTCTAATATATTTATTTTAATCATTACTGTAATAGATGGAGTACTTCAAATGCTGTTTCTCCAGTTTAGTGGACTTTCTATCTGATACCCCATCCCTATTACTAGAGTAAAAAGGACAAAACTTTTCATCTCTATCATGTTTTACATCTTCCAAAATAGGACTGATGTATGATTGTTTATAACCTCTAGATGTAAATCTGTGGCTGAGCTCCTTTAATTCATCCTCAAATGTTTTATCTGTGGCATTAAGCCTGGATGTTCGAATGGCTTGCCCTCTCACTAAACACATGGGGAGGGTGCATACTATTATGGTGAAACAACTTATTGCATGTACAAGGCTTCTTAAAAATTCCAGTGGTAACATTATCCATTTCATTCTTATTAATTCTAACATCCAAAAAATCTATCTTAATATGGATCGTGTTTTATGTCAAATTTCAAAAATACATCAATATTTTGAATATACTCACAAATTGCAGCAGATAGTAAAGACAACCACAAGGCCTTCTATAGTTATGTAAAGAATCTCCACAGCAATACCCAGATTTGCTCTGAGCTACTGCACAATGGTACCTCCTATACCGAGCCAGCAGATATTGTCAATATACTGGCCGATAGATTCAGTGCCAAACTTACCCCTCCCCCCAAAGTACCAATCACAATACCAGTAGATTGCCAGGCACCCAGTATTACTGGTGCACAGATTAAAACAGCACTGTCCAAGGACAAGAATACAGCTTCTATGGGAACTGACAATATCCCCGGCTGTTTTCTACATGAACTACAGAGTGAACTGGCACCTCACCTGTGTGCCCTGCTCATTCACAGCCTCACCTCAGGCTTTGCCCCTACTGAATGGTGCACTGCCACAGTCATCCCTCTCCACAAGAGAGGAGCAACTACAGACCCTGGGAACTATTGCCCCATTAGCCTGATGAGTCTGATATGCAAAGCTATGGAACGCATCATCACGGACCTAATAAACAATGATATAGGGAATCTCCAAACTCTGGATCCTACGCAGTTTGGTTTTGTGAAGGGTAGATCATGCCTGCTCAACTTGGTCGACTTCTTTGAGTCAGTCACCAGTGCTGTGGATGAAGGCAAGGTGGATCATACAGCCTACCTTGATCTGGCCAAGGCCTTTGATACCATTCTCCACTCAAGAATCATAGAAAAACTCACTAAGCCAGGCATCAACCCCTATATCGCTAGGTGGGTTGCAAGCTGGCTTACAGATAGAACCAACAGTGTGAAAGTAGCTGACTCAAAATCAGACTGTTGACCAGTCATGAGTGGAGTCCCACAGGGTTCAGTCCTGGGTCCTCTCCTGTTTAGTATCTACTTCTCTGAAGTCCAGGCCAAAACAAAGTGACTCTGGCTGACAAAGTTCTCAGATGACTGCAAGTTGGGAGCTATTATTAACTCCCCAAGTGATGTCGACATCCTACAGAAAGGCCTCAATTAGACCAATGACTGATGTCAGAACCATGGCCTTAAGCTCAATCCTAAAAAAATGTGTTGTCATCCCCCTTGGGAAAAACCCGGTTCCCTTGAATTACCACATCAAAGGTAGTCTACTGAACATAGAAGGTGTTATAAGAGATCTAGGAACACAGGTTGACAGCAACCTCTCTTTTGACCATCACATTGCCAGTGTAGTCAGAAAGTTATTCTATGTGGCACATCTCATTACTAAGGGTTTTGCATCCAGGAAGAAAGAGGTCATTGCCTCCCTCTTTAGGCCAATCATCAAGTACAATGCCTCATTTGGCATGTTCCTCACTAGACACCTGCAACAATTGGAGAGGCAGCAAAAGTACCTTACAAAGAGGATCCTAGGCCTTAAACACTTGTCCTATATGGAGAGACTAAAAAAAAAAATCCAACTATTCTCTGTCTCATATTGCCTACTTAGAGGCGATCTCTGCTTGACTTACAAAGCCATGTCTGACCCAGCTCTGTTAGAAATGCTACATCTAAAGAAATCCCAGTCCCTCCACACTACACGCTCCAGAGACCTCAACATCATTACCACAATCAAAAGAACATGCTAGAGTGACAGGTTCATAACCCAGAGACTGCTCATGCTATGGAATAGACTTCCCATACATGTCAAGCAGAGCACCTCACTGGCCCTCTTCAAGAGAAATTTTGATGAGTGGATGAGAAATAGAAAATTCACCCCGGGCATCACTCCAGTGGCTCTACTTGACAGAGGCACTAGGAACTAAGGTCGGGTGGCACGATGCCAGGGTACTCCTATGGGCTAGGCTTGTAAGGGGTCCAGGGCCATTAACCTAGTATACACCTATGAACCTATAAAACTGTTGAAAGACGTCAGCATCTTCAGCCCATACAAAAAAGATGTCATCCACAAAATGATAGTAGAATGGAATACACTTGGTATATAACTCATTGTTTAATATATGTTTGGTTTCCCAAGCTGCCATAAATATGTTGGCATAGCTATTGACACATGCAGTGCCCATAGCTATGCCATCAAGCTGAGGATAATACTTCCCATTAAACACAAACATATTATTGGTTTATACCACAGACATGAAGGTGGTGATAATTTCTAAATCATTTTCTTGATATTCCCTATGCATAACAAGATATTCCCTCAGAGCCATGATGCTCTGCTCATTGGGAATTTTAGTGAATAGTGAACACACATCCATTGTAACAAACTGAATGCTATTAACCTTATTACATGTGGAGATGAACTCATACAGATCTGACAGAAAACTTCTGGCGTTATCAAGAAAGTTTTTGTTTGCAGAAACAATAGGACATAAATGCTTCTCCAATATAACAGAAAAAGGTTTGGTTAACCAACCCTCACGAGACACTATAGGTCTTGAGGGGGTTGCGTAGGATGCTTATGGATTTTTGGACTGCCCTGTATACAGGGAATCTTACGATTTTCAACCAAGCAATATTTAAATATGTCATTTGTAATGACTTGACTATTGTACAAATTTAATAACACACTACACATGTTTGCATCTGGTGCATTGCCAACATGTCTATGACACTGTATGCGGTGCGATCTCCTAACTTCTCATATATTTTGTCAACATAATAAAAAGTGTTCATAATTACTGTTGGTCCACCTTTGTTAGCAGGCTTTATGACAATGTCATTACTGTTTTGTAGGATTTTTAAAGCTCTATATTTTTGCCCACTAATGTTATAAAAAGTCTTCTTTCTATTTGATCCTTCAAAGTGTAAATATCATTTGTACATAATTTACTAAATGCCTCCACTAATGGATGATTGGGGTCACATATATACTTGGCTTTCTAAAATTATAATTGTTGTTAACAGTACCTGGATCAGTAGTTGGAAACTGCATCTTCAACATGTTACCTGTGAACATTTTTAAGTCCAATATAGTCTCTGTCATATCTGCTGGTTGAGACGGAATAAAAGTGAGTCCCTTTCTCGAGGACCGATACTTCATGAGTGGAAAGTTTCTTATTAGAAATGTTCCAGATTAATGTGAACTCATATTTCTCCACATCTTCTTTATGGTTTGGTTCTCTCCCATCTCTGACATGAATGTCCTCTTCTGCCTCCCTTGGCTCCTCGATTTGCTTCACCCATACTTTCCTTTCTGACGTATGGGTAGTGGTAATCCCATAAATGCACTGTTCACGTTTTTTTGAATGATCCACATTTTCAAACTGTTACTAATAGAACAATGTATATTTTGTTAAGGATGCACAACTGGATCTTCTGTGGAATGCGAAATGATCATTTTAAGGGGATCCAGTATTTGTCTGCCTGGGATGACATGATCGACAGACCACGATGCTTTACCAGAGATGGCCTGCACCTGTAGCCATTGGGATTCCAGATACTGGCTAAGGCTCTTGCCACCCCTATAGTGCCTTTTTTAGGCAAGGTTTAAATGACAAATTCACCACCGTAACAGGTACAAGCAAAATCTGAGGGTAATGTACTCAATGCTAGAAGTCTAAACCTCAAAATGCACTCACTCGAGGCACTCCTTAAAATGGAGAACATCGACATCTGTGCAGTAACAGAGACCTGGTTCAAAGCTCCAGAGAGCACCCCTGTGTTACCAGGCTATAAGTCATAACACACCTTTCGGCCACCTAACCCGGAATGAAGCACGAAAGGCGGAGGCGTGTCCATATTCATTAAGGATATCCACACCTCCAGGCTAGTTGCACAGCATAATGCATCCAAGATTATCCAAGTGCAACTAACTCTGGGCAAGATTGCAATCCAAATTGTAGCTTGCTACAGACCCCGCACCATGCCCCAGGATTCCCACTCCTCAGTTCTTGATACACTGGAAGGTATTAGGGTTAAACCCAACACCCTAATAATGGGCGATTTCAACTACCCCACCATTAACTGGGAAAACTACTCATGTACCAACTCTTTTGCTCAACGTTTTCTGGAATTCAAATATTCCAACGCCTTGGATCAACTTATTCACACCCCCACCAGGGGCAGCAATATCCTATATCTGGTCAACCAGTGTTCCACACCAGAGGTCAATTCCTCATTGGTCAGATCCGATCACAAGCTAATCACCCTAGACATCCACATCCCGCCCCCACCCCCAATTAGGGAAACCACTGTAGAAAAACTTCTCCAAAGCCAACTTTACACTTCTTAAGACAGAAGTGGCAAACTTCATGACACCCATGCAGATGGACAATAGAGGTACGACTGCTGAATCCTACACAAATGCACTTTATAAGCACTTACATGAGTGCATGGATCATGCTATCCCTAATAGAATCAAGATGCTATACTCCAAAAAAAAGGAAGCTAATCTGGTGGTCCTCTGCCATAAACAAACTCTACAACAGAAGAAAGAAACTGTTGCAAAAAAGAGTAAAATCCCATGACTGGAGGAACTCCCTGGTCAACCTCAGTAAGAAGCTGAGATCCCTCATAAAATCCTCCAAAGCTAGTTATGAATGCAAAATTGCCACTGACTCTAAAGATAACCACAAAGCATTCTATAGCTATGTCAAGAATCTCAATGGCAACATTCAGATCTGCTCTGAGTTACAGCACAATGGCACTAAATATACAGAACCAACTGATATTGCCAACATCCTGGCAGATAGGTTCAGTGCTAACTTACCCCTAGAGGGCCCATCTCTATACTGGAAGAATGCAAATTTCCTGTAATCATGGCTGCACAGGTAAAAAAACACATTCTTCAAAGCCAAGAACACAGCATCCATGGGACCTGACAATATCCCAGGCTGCATTCTACATGAACTACAGAATGAACTGGCACCCTACCCAAGTACCATGTTCAATCATAGCCTCACCTCAGGCTTTGTGCCCACTGAATGGCGCACCGCGATGGTTATCCCACTCCACAAAGGGGGAGCCACAACGGACCCCGGGAACTACTGCCCCATTAGTCTGACGAGCCTGATCTGGAAGGCCATGGAACGTATCATCATGGAACTCATAAACAAAGACATTGGTAATCTCCAAACTCTGGACCCTACCCAGTTCGGGTTTGTAAAAGGCAGATCATGTCTCCTAAACTTGACTGACTTCTTTGAAGCAGTCACCAAGCCATAGATGAGGGTAAGGTGGTTCACACAGCTTATCTAGATCTCGCCAACGCTTTCAACACCATCCCCCACTCTGGAATTATAGATAAGCTCACTAAACTAGGTATAAATCCCTATGTCACAAGATGGGTTGCCAACTTTCTCATGGACAGAACCCACACTGTGAAAGTAGCAGACTCCAAATCCGACCTCAGACCAGTGACAAGTAGAGTACCACAGGGTTCAATCCTGGGTCCTCTTCTGTTTAGTATCTACTTCTCTCAAGTACAGGTTAACACAGAAGGTCTTTGGCTAACAAAGTTTGCAGATGACTGCAAACTAGGAGCCATAATCAAAACTCCTAATGATGTGGACATACTACAAAAGGGCCTCACTGAGACAGATGCCTGGTGTCAAAGCCATGGCCTGAAGCTCAATGCCAGTAAAGAAACCACCATAAAAAACTTCTCCAAAGCCAACTTCATGCTACTCAAGTCAGAAGTGACAAACTTCATGATACCCATGCAGACGGGAACTGAAAGTTCAACTGCTGAATCATACACTAAGGCACTGTACGAGCACATCCACTCATGCATGAATCGTGCCATCCCAAATAGAACCAAAATGCTCTCATCCAAAAAAAGGAAGCCAATCTGGTGGTCCCCTGCCATAAACAAACTTTACAACAAAAGGAAGAAACTTTTGCAGAAAAAAGGAAAATCCAGGGATGCAAAAAAATCCCTTACTAGCCTCAGTAAGAAACTGAGATGCCTCATAAAATCCTCCAAAGCTTGTTACGAAAATAAAATTGCCAAAGATTCCAAAGACAACCACAAAGCATTCTATAACTATGTCAGGAATCTAAATGGCAATGCTCAAATCTGCTCTGAGCTAAAACAGAATGGCATTAAATCTACTGATCCGAAGGATATTGCCAATATCCTGGCAGATCGATTCAGTGCCAACTTCACCCCCCTCTCACCCCCTAAATGGCCCATCTCAACACCGGAAGATTGGCAAATTCCAGTAATAACGGCCACACAGGTTCAAAACGCTCTCTCTAAAGCCAAGAATACAGCATCCATGGGACCAGATGACATCCCGGGCTGTGTACTACATGAACTACAATATGAACTGGCACCTCACCTAAGTGTCATGTTTAATCATAGCCTCACCTCAGGTTTCATGCCCACTGAGTGGTGCAGAGCTACAGTTATCCCAATCCACAAGGAGGGATCCACCTTGGATCCCGGAAACTACTGTCCCATCAGTCTGACAAGCCTTATCTGCAAGGCCATGGAGCGTATTATCATGGGACTTATAAACAAAGACATTGGCAACCTTCAAACACTGGACCCCACCCAGTTTGGGTTTGTGAAGTGCCGATCTTGTCTCCTGAACTGATTGACTTCTTTGAATCAGTCTCCAGAGCCATGGACAAGGGTAAGGTGGTCCACACAGCCTATCTAGACCTTGCCAAGGCCTTTGACACCATCCTCCACTCTGGAATCATAGATAAACTTACTAAGTTGGGCATTAATCCCTATGTCACCCAATGGGTTGCTAAATGGCTTACTGATAGAACCCACACTGTAAAAGTAGCCGACTCCAAATCCAGCTCCAGACAAGTGACAAGTGGAGTACCTCTGGGTTCAGTCCTGGGGCTGCTCTTGTTTGGCATCTACTTCTCTGAAGTACAGGTCAACACTAAGGGACTCTGGCTAACAAAGTTTGCAGATGACTGCAAACTGGGAGCCATTATTGAATCCCAAAATGATGTGGATACTCTACAAAAGGGCCTTACAGAAACAGATGCTTGGTGCCAGAGCCATGGGCTCAAGCTCAATGCCAAGAAATATATTGTTATCCCCTTTGGGAAAAAACATGTATCCATGAATTACCATATAGGTGGCAGTACACTAAACACAGAAAGTGTGATAAGAGACTTAGGGACACAGGTGGACAGTGGTCTCACCTTCGATAACCACATCGCCACAACAGTCAGGAAATCCTTCTATGTGGCACACCTCATCACGAAGGGCTTTTCATCCAGAAAAAAGGAGGTCATTGTCCCACTGTACTCATCCCTCATTAGACCCATTATAGAATACAACGCCCCATTTGGTATGTACCTCTCAAGACATCTGCAACAACTGGAAAGGCCTCAGAAATACCTCACTAAAAGAATCACAGGCCTAAAGCAGATGCCCTACGCTGACCGCCTTAAAAACTCCAGCTATACTCTGTCGCATATCGTCTACTCAGAGGCAATCTCTGCTTAACAAACAAGGCCATGTCAAACCCAGAGCTGTTGGACATGCTACACTTAAAGAAATCCCAATCCCTCAGAACTACACGCTCCAGGGATCTAAACCTTGTCATCACAATAAACAAAACATGCTGGAGGGATAGGTTCCTGACCCAGAGACTCCCCAGACTCTGGAATAGATTGCCCATACATGTCAAGCAGAGTGCCTCTTTGGACCTCTTCAAGAGGAACCTTGACGATTGGATGGGAGAAAGGAAATTCACCCCAGGGATCACGTCAGTTGCCCTGCTAGACAGGGGTCCAAGAAAGTAAATAATGTGGGAAGAAATAGCCAGGGAATTGTTATGGCTAGGCTTGTATAGGCCCTAGGGCTGATAGCCTAGTACCAACCTATGAACCAAAAAGTGTATTGTCATCCCCTTTGGTAAAAAACTCTGTACCCATGAACTACCACATAAGTGGTTAGTCTACTTAATACCGTAAGTGTGATAAGAGACCTTGGGACACAGGTGGACAGTAGTCTCTCCTTTGATAATCACATTGCCACAGTGGTTAGGAAATCCTTTTATGTGGCTCACCTCATCACAAAAGGTTTCTCATCCAGAAAAAAAGAGGTCACTGTTCCCCTCTACTCATCAGTCATTAGACCCATTATACAGTACAACGCCCCTTTTTGGTATGTACCTCACAAGACATCTACAACAACTGGAAAGGCCACAGAAATACCTCACAGAGGATTACTGGCCTCAAACAGATGCCCTACACAGACTGTCTCAAAAAACTCCAGCTTTACTCTGTTGCATATCGCCTACTCAGAGGCAATCTCTGCCTAACATACAAAGTTATGTCAAACCCAGAGCTGTTGGACATGCTCCACTTAATGAAATCTCAATCCCTCTGAGCTACACATGCTCTAGGGACCTAAACCTTGTCACCACAATAAACAGAACATGCCGGAGGGACAGATTCCTGTCCTAGAGACTTCCCATACTCTGGAACAGACTACCTATCTATGTCAAACAGAGCTCCTCATTAGCACTCTTCAAGAAAAATCTTGATGACTGGATGGGAAACAGGAAATTCATCCCAGGGATCACTTCTGTGGCTCTGCTCGACAGGGGCACAGGAAAATAATTTTCTTGGGTGGCGAACGCCAGGGTACCTTTTTGGTTAGGCTTATATTGGCCCTAGGGCTAATAGCCTAGTGCCTACCTATGAACCTATGTACTACAGCTGTCACAGTGATATTAGATTTTCTATTCTCACTGTTGTCATTATTCTTCTCCCATTTTGCTTTATTTTCGTGTGAATTCCCACTAAACACATTTGTAGCTGGTGATACATTCACCAGACTACTTTTGGATGTCATTCTCTCTCTATTAGTGGGATTATTATCTGATATTCCGCTGTTGTGTTCTGATGGTGGAATATTGTGCTGTTTTAATTCTTCCCTCTTTTCTCTGGGCTAGCACAGCACTCTACCAAGGCAAAAGTATTGCATGCCTCTATTTTCTTAAACTTCCCTTGCTTCTCTTCTCAAATAGGTCAATAGTGTTCAAAATATGTGAGACTTTGACATCTAAAATATTATGTAGAAACTTGTCATATGTCTCCATCTGTTGTTTTTTTATTGTTTCCATCAGTGCCTGTTCCTCTTCCCCAAAAAAATCATTCAAAAGTCTCATAAACGCAAAACCTGTATGCAGGTTAATTTCCTAGCACTGTTTTAATAACTCAGGATAAAGCTCTCCCTGCATGGGCATATTAAGAACTCTAAACCTATAAGGCACTATTTGATATGCAAAGGCAGGCATCAAAATGTTGCCTCTGTGCCTGATGCCTCAACTCATTAACCCTGAGTACCTTCTCATGGCACCTCTGTGCTTAACACCGAGCGCGCCATGAGAAGATACTAATTGGAAGCTGTTACCCCTGAGTGCCTTCCACAAGTGTGAGAAACTGTTTTCCATTTTTGTAGTTGAGCTTCATGTAAAACACGCTGAAATGGTAACTGAATGTGTAAATTACATTATATAGTTATCATTTAGCATGTTTTTACATTAAGCTCACATTAAAGATATTGTAGAAAATCCTCTTTAAAAGTGCTTGATAAAACAAGTGGTGGCAGCCAATTAGATTTTTGCAATCCAAGCCACCACTTGCGTCACACCCCCACCCGACTCTGGCTCAGTAGCCACTGACTTTTTGAAAAATTAATACAATTACTTGACTGATGCTGCTCATTTCAGCAAATGGCAATGGGTAATAATCAGACAACTTCAGCCTGCAGTACTACAAAAGGGCACTTTGCAGCAGTCATTCTAGTGAGAAGCGGCAGTAAAGGCATCCCATTGAAGAACATTGCGAACTTGGCTGGTGTTCCTCTTATTGCCTGGGTGCTGAAAGCAACTATAGATGCCGAGGTATTTGACAGGATGAAAAAGATTTTTTTTAGCAGAAGCATCTTATAAAGAAGTACAGTATAGGTATTCCTCCCAGAAAAGAAGTTGTACGTAAGTAACGTAACTACAACTTAGTAGCAGAAACCAGCATACTTCTTTATTTTTTAAGTTAAGGTGCTGTATGTCATGTAGAGCTTGATTTTTTTTTTTTCAACAGTTCAGTCTAAGTAATGATTAAACCCATTGTAGGTACATGGAATATTGACATCTGCTTTCCTGATCAGATTGCAGATGTACTCCTGTGTGGACGTTTGTACTGTACAAAGCATGAGCCATTTTGACTCAGCCCACTTTAGATACTTGCCGTCTGGCTATGGCTAATTCTGATGTGTCCGGTTAACTGTACAGTCTTAAGAATAGCTAAGGAATTTCCCAACTTTTTGCAGCAGTCATTTTAGTGAGAGGAGGCAGTAAAGGCATCCCATTGAAGAACATTACGAACTTGGATGGTGTTCCTCTTATTGCCTGGGTGCTGAAAGCAACTATAGATGCTGAGGTATTTGACAGGATGAAAAACAAGAAGTTATGTACTCACCATAACGTTCGATGTATGAAGTCCATCTCGCCTCACATTCTTACCCGTGGGTTTGGAGCTGAACCTCGGCTCCGACTCAGCCATACTCTAGCTCGAAGACTTCAATTGGCTCATGGCTAAGAGGTATCCCATGCTGCAATGCGCCTATTCCCCAGATCTTGTTTGCAGTGAGCTCACATCCACACAGACACACGTTGAGAGGAAGAACCAACTCACCATATCAAGAAGGAGTGCTGAAACCAGAGACTTGACCTCTAGGTCCTCAAGGAGGGGGTAGGTGGGTGGGTTAGTAAGAATGTGAGGTGAGATTAACTACATACATCGAACGTTATGGTGAGTACATAACTTCCTGATATTATGTAGTCCAATCTCGCCTACATTCTTACCCGTGGGACAGCGTTCCCTAGCACCTAGACCTTGGGCGGCTCACTGGAAAATACTCCTGAGCACTGTGGAACCAAATGAGGATCTGCCCCTTGATACCAGATCCAATTTGTAATGACTAATAAAGGTGTGAGGAGATGCTCAAGTAGCTGCAGCACAAATATCATCCATAGACATCCTAGCCAGAAAGGCAGTAGAAGTAGACACCGAACGTGTAGAGTGAGCCTTTACCTTGAAGGGTAATTCCTTGCCATTTGAAGAATAGATGAAGGATATGCAGCTAGAAATCCATCTGGACAGAGTTACTTTGGAAAATGAAGTCCCTAGTCTGTTTTCCAAAATGGAGACAAAAAGTTGGTCAGATTTTCTAAAATCTTTTGTTCTATGTAAATAGAAACGTAATTGTCTGTGGACATCCAGCTGATGAAACTTAAATTCTGCCTTGTTAGAGAATTCAGGGAAAAAACACAGGCAAATCAACAGACTGGTTGAGGTTGACCACTGAAGCAACCTTAGGCATAAAGGAAGGATTAGGTCTTAGCGAAACCCTATCCTTGTGAAATATCAAGTAAGGGGGCCAGACTGATAAAGCTTGGAGTTCAGAGATCTGCCTAGCTGAAGTGATGGCTATCAAAAACAGTGTCTTCCAAGACAAAAGGTTTAGGTCACAGGTTGTCGCGGGCTCAAAAAGAGGTGAGGTAAGCTGCTGTAGCACAAAATTAAGGTCCCATGGCATAACAGGATCAAAGATCGGAGGTCGAAGTAGCATAGTCCCTTTGAGAAAGGCCCTACAAAGTCTATGTGCCATTAGACTGGGTTCATTAGCAACATGAAAAGTAGAAATGGCTGCCAACTGTAGTTTAATAGTTGCCACAGCAGATCCCTGACTAAATAGTTGAGATAGAAACTCTAAAATCGATGAGATGGGAGCTGTATAGGGATCAATCTGTCTTTCATGAGCCCAAATGGAAAATCTCTTCCACTTAACTGGAATAAATCTTCCTAGTAGAAGGCTTGTGAGAGGAAGGCAGAATATGAACCACCTCCGGTGAAAAATCATGAAGCCTGACTAGGGACAGAATTGGAGCAGCCATGCTGTCAACCTGAGGGTTTGGATGGAAGGGTGGAACTGCCCTAACATGAGTCAACAGATCCGGCTCTGGGTCCAGAATCCACGGCTCATCCATTAGATAAGGGTGAAGAAAAGGAAACTAGATCAGACGAGGCCAGTGTGGAGCAATCAGTATCATTTTGCTTCCCAAAGACTGTGCTTTCTGAATAACCTTCATTATCAGGGGAACTGGAGGGAAGGCACAGAGAAGACCGGAGGGCCAATCATGAACTAGAGCATCCCTGGGTGTTTCCCCTTCTGGGGGAATAAGGGTGAAGTAGCTGCTGCATTAGGCATCGAGGGGGCTGGCAAATAGATCGCAGCAAGACTGACCCCATCTGCGGAAAATCCGTTCCGCCACCTGTTCGTTCAGGGACCACTCGTGAGGCATTAGGATAGCTCTGCTCAGCATGTTGGCAATCATGTTGGACTTCCCCAGAATGTGCGTTGCCGCTAGAAAGCGTTGGTAAGATACTGCCCACTGCCACACTCAAACAGCCTCTCTGCAAAGGGGATACGACCTGGTTCCTCCTTGTTTGTTCAGATACCAGACCACAGACATGTTGTCCGAGTGGATTGCAATTGTCCCAAGAGGAAGAAAGCTGTAAAGTGCTTGCATCGCTAATAGCACTGCTCTCATCTCTGAGACATGGATACGCAAATGGATCTCGTGTTCCTGCCACATGCCTTGGACAGTCCTGCCAAGATAATGCCCCCCCACCTGATCTGGGAGGCATCCGTGGTCACACTGGCAATCGGAGGAGGAAGAACGAAAGGCATACCCATGTTGAGATTGCTGGTCTGAAGCCACCAGCGCAGATCCTGCTTGCACCTGTCGGTTATTACAATAAGATGGGAGAGAGGAAGATGCTGAAGAGACCATTGGGCAAAAAGTAGCCACTGAAGAATCCTCATGTGAAGCCTTGCAAGAGGGACAAGCTTAATTGTGGCAGCCATGGTACCCAACAGCTGGAGGACCACTTTTGCCTTGACCTTCTTCAGTGGTAGCAGAGCGTAGACTTGTTGTTGTAAAACCTGAATTCTCTTTTCTGGCAGGAAAACCTTCATGAGAACTGTGTCTAATTTGGTGCTGATAAAGGTGACACACTGCAAGGGCAACAATGCAGACTTTTCCAAATTCAAGGCGATTCCCAGACACTGGCACAGTGTGATAGTGGCATCCCTGGTTTGTAGTAGTAGATGCCTGGTGGTGGCAGACAGGAGTCAGTCGTCCAGGTACGGAAACACATGGAATCCCATACGTCTCAAGTGAGCCGTTACCACTGCCATGCATTTGGTGAACACCCTGGGGGCTGTGGGGAGACCAAAGGGCAGGGCATGAAACTGAAAATGACTGGCTCCCAGCCGGTGACTTCTGGATGCCCTGTCCATTTTTATATGGTAGTAAGCATCCTTGAGGTCGATGGAGCACATCCACACATCTTTCCCTAATAATGGGAGAATTGACTGTAACGTGACCATGCAGATCTTGGACTTCTCTACATGAAGGTTCAAACGGCTGAGATCCAAAATGGGTCTCAGGTCCCCTGTTCTTTTGGCACCAAAAAGAATCTGGAGTAAGTCTCTAATCCTACTTGGTCTGAGGGGACGGGCAGGATGGCTCCTTTTAACCGCAACTTTTGAACTTCTAAGGTTGCAGAATCCCTTTGACTCGGTGGAACGTCTGGGATTCTTTTGTTTGGAGGAGGGGATGAAAGAAAGGGAATGTGATAACCTCTGGAGATTATCTCTAATACCCACTCATCTTGGGTGATGTCTCACCAGGCTTCTGGGTATTGAGAAATGCGACCCCCGACTGGCTCCAGAGACGTGCAGTCGGGTCTCCTCTCAGGAGTGCTGGTAGGGGGAGCCACAAAAGGAACCATGGTCCCCCTGGTTATGCGGGCCTCCTCTGCCTCTAGGGCGGCATCTACCTGAATTTCCACCCCCCTCCTCTGCCTCTGGAGGGGGAATCACTCTGTGCATCGTAAAAAAACCTCTGCAATTTTCTGAACCACATTTTCCCACCTTTCTGTCCCTTGGGATAAGGCATGGAAAAATGGACTCCCACGGCAGACAGGGTTTTTCCTTCCTGCTCGCACCTAGTGAGAGTATCCTTCACCTTGGTTCCAAATAAGGATGTGAAGGTAGACTTGAAGGCCTCCGTGAAGTTGCACAGGCGCATCCAGGAGTGTCTCCTAAGAGAAACTCTGGAACCCGCAGCCCTGCTCGCTCCATTGGCTGTGTACGAGATTAGCCTCATGGAGGAGTTAGCAATAGAATTTAGGGTGGACATCTGTGCATTGACTTTCTGAGCCACAGTATCAGAAATGTTTCCCTGTAGAGAATCTCCCAACTCCTTTAGGAGATTTCTTTGGAGCCGTGTAAAATGCGATAAATAGTTCTGCGACCGCAGTGTAAAGGCCGCTGAAGAGAACACACACTTCCCATAGCCCTGGAGTCCTTGTTAGGGGGATGAACGGTAGATGAAGTTTCTGCAATTTCCTTCTTGGTGGCTGCTGCCACCACCATGGCATCTACTGGAAAGCCTTTTGTAAGACATTCTCTATCAGGGGGAGCAGACAAAAACTTGTTGGGTCTCCTAGGGATCGGTTCCACAGTGTCCAAAGTTTCCCCAAACGTTTCGACAAACGAGCTCCAGGAGCTCATCGAACGGTGAAGAAACCCAAGAGGCGGAGGGTTGGGAACCAAAGGCCTTCAGGAACACCGGCTCCTTCTCAGAAGGGACCTTAAATGGCCAGTCGCCTCTTTGTCTCAGTATTTCCAAGATATCTGAAAAAGAGATATCATCAGAAGATGACCTAGGGGACCCCTCTGACTCCTTGAGATCGGTGTCAGATGTGAGGGACTCATCTTGGGAGTCAATGTGCTTCCTCTTGCACACTCTCTTTCTGGGTGGCTCCTCAGGTAAAAAACCCGGGGAGGCTTCAGAAAGGTGGGGACCACTCATGGCGGTATCCTGAGGCCTTAGGTCTCCGCTGTCCCTAGATAGAGTGTGATCTGATACTGATATCGGTGTTGGAAGGGGAAGAGTGTTGGTACCATAGAATGCAGCTGATGACCTGGCCAGCACACTCATCATGACCTCGAAAGCTGATCCCTCCTGCTCCAAAGGTAGACTAACCGCAGAAGACAACCTCGGAGCCGAGGAAATAAGGTCCGAAGCCAATGTCGGGTCCACGCTCACCCGAGCCTCCCTCCTGACTCTGACCAGCAAGCTGTGGACCCTGGACCCCGTGGATGGCGCCGACGGGGCAGAGCGGAGATCAGAGCCGAGATGCCAGAAGGGGCAACTGGAGCCAATCTCGAGGCATCAGACAGAACCGGCAGCTCTGGCTCTGAAGAAAGGTCTGGAGGAGGAAAGGCCAACAATGAAGGGGGAACAGGCTCCATTGCCGATTGGACCGGAGCCAAAAGCAATTTAGCCAGCACCGATGACTGAAGCAGTTTCTTCACCACTCTATCGACATTGTCATCGGAAAGTGTCCTGGAGGATCTAGAGGACATGGTCGGAAATCTGGATCTCCCTATAGAGGGAGACCTATGAGTTGGGGAGACCAGTTGAAAAACTGGAGACCGGCTCCGAACTGACACATCTGACCTCGGCTCCAATAAACCTGGAGCTGATGTAGACAACATTGAAGCACTGTCTTCTATCGGCTCCAAAGCCAGTGGAGCCGAAGAAGCAATAGTAGTCTTAATAATTTTCTCCGATGGCTCCGAGGAGACTGAAGGAGCCGGAGAGTGCTTCTTAGATGACTTTTTATCCAACTTTTTATCTGATTTGGAAGGAGAGGACTTGGAACTGGAGGATCTCTCCAAATCCTCTTCAAAAGATGGTTTCAGCAATCCTCTCAAAATCAGCTTGCTCTTCCTCTCTTGCAGCACATGGGGGCTGAAAGCTTGACAGAACAAGCAGAATTCCTGTAAATGAATAGCCCACAAGCAATACCCACATACAGAATGCCCATCTGTCAAAGACATTTTGTTGTTACACTTAACACACTTTTGAAGCCCGAAGGCCTGTGCTCTTTAGACTCCTTGGACATGTTGAAACAAGAACACACACACACACACACACACACACACACACACACACACACACACACACACACACACAGGGAAAAAACGATAGGGGCACCTTCACCACAGAAAACAAGAAGCACAGGAAACTAGAGCCTCTAACTCAAATGGCCTAGAGACTGTGAGGTACCACAGGGAGGACTAGGTCCTCTAAGTTAAATGGGCCTAGCCCAGGAAAAAATAACAGGGGAACAACCAACAGTCACACCACAAGAATAACGCTGCCAAGTGGGGTTAAACTGGTAAACAATTAGAACAGGAAAAAACCAGGGGAGGACTAGGTCCTCTAACTGATACGGGCCTAGCCCATAAACACCAGGTAAAATGGTATACCAGAAAAGTTCATTAAACTGCTAAAAGTAAAATACACACACTAGCTATTAAAAATAGCTTTTGGAGCTACTAAATTGAACAAATAGTAGAAAGTTTGTACTTAGCCACAGCCAAGAGCGAGACCACGTCTGAGCTGTACGAGCGGCAAACAAGATCTGGGGAACAGGTGCATTGCTGCATGGGATACCTCTTAGCCCCGAGCCAATTGAAGACTTTGAGCTAGAGTATGGCCGAGTAGGAGCCGAGGTTCGGCTCTGAACCCACAGGTAAGAATGTAGGCAAGACTGGACTACATAGCATGATTTTTTTTTTAGCAGAAGCATCTTATAAAGAAATACAATATAGGTATTCCTCCCAGAAAAGAGGTACATAAGTAATGTAACTACTACTTAGTAGCAGAAACCAGCATACTTCTTTATTTTTCAAGTTAAGGTGCTGTATATGTCATGTAGAGCTCGATTTTTTTTTCAACAGTTCAGTCTAAGTACCCATTGTGGGTACATGGAATATTGACATCTGCTTTCTCGATCAGATTGTAGATGTACTCCTGTGTGGATGCTTGTAATGTACAAAGCACAAGCCATTTTGACTCCGCCCACTTTAGATACTTGCCATCTGGCTATGGCTAATTCTGATGTGTCCAGTTAACTGTACAGTCTTAAGAATAGGTAAGGAATTTCCCAACTTTTTCAAATTTTTAGGCTGGGGTGTTGATAAATTTGGCTCAGAATTTAGCTTGCTTTGTTTTGAATACTGTTTTTTATGGCGATGGATTATAGACAGTAAATGCTGATATTTGTTACAGTTACAGACTTTTTTTTAATTCAGAAAATGCACCTTGATTCACATACCTTTTATTTATAGCAAAACTCTGGCTTCCCTAATATGCTGATTTCACTTATGTATATAGGAGTAACGTGCTGTCACCAATTATATACCTTACTGGGTGAATCATAATATAAGCCAGTTATGGGTTGAACAGAGGGCACAGATGTCCTGAACTGAATTATAATAAGAAGTTATGTACCTACCATAACGTTCCATGTTAGTTGTCTTCTCTCGCCTTCTTTCTTGCTTGATGGGTTCGGAGCCGATCCCTCGGCTCCGACTCGGCACTTGCTAAGCTCGAAAGTCACTTTTACCAGCTCGAGGCAGCCCCATATCCCATGATGCAAGGCGGTAAGTACCCAGATCTCGTTTGATGACAAAGGGCAATAGCACCAAGCATAAAATACTTCCCAAAGGAAGAAAGAAAACTTACAGATGGAAGAAGGACCAGGTCTGAATGGTCTTCAGCATAACAGTTTCTTATAACAAGGTCTGTCCAGGCCAGGGGGAAGGAGGGAGGGTCGCAAGAAAGAAGGCGAGAGAAGACAACTAACATGGAATGTTATGGTAGGTACATAACTTCTTAATGTTAAGTTGTCAATCTCGCCTTCATTCTTGCTTGATGGGACCGCGTCCCTAGCACCTCTATCCTGGGTGGCTCAATGGAACAAACTCTTGAGGACTGTAGAGCCAAAACTGGCTCTGTCCCTGGAGGCCAAGTCCAATTTGTAATGGGAAACAAAAGTGTGAGGAGTGGCCCAAGTGGCCGCTGCACAAATAGTGTCTAAAGGAAGTCTAGCTTGAAAAGCTGTAGAAGTAGCTAAGCTCCTAGTTGAATGTGCTTTAGGTTTTGAGCACAGCTGTTTTCCCCTGAGCAGATAAATTTCAGAGATGACCGAAGAAAGCCATCTAGACAAATTCTAAATATCTAAGTTGACGGTGGACATCAAGATAATGTAGCTTTTGTTCAGCTCTATCTGAATAGTTAGGGAAAAATACAGGGAGATCAATGGATTGATTCAAATTGTTCTTTGAAGCGACCTTAGGCAAAAAGGTTAGGTTAGTTCTCAAAGATACTCTGTCTTTGTGAAAAACCAAATAGGGGGGTCAAACCGAAAGAGCATGAAGTTCAGACACCCTCCTGGCCGATGTAATAGCCACTAGGAATAAAGTTTTCCAAGAGAGATATTTCAGGGAACAAGAAGCAGCTGGCTCGAAGGGGGGAAGAATCAAGGATGTCAGCACTAAATTTAGATCCCACTGAGGAGGAGGATTCCTGATTGGAGGCTTTAGTAGGAAAATTCCTTTCAAGAAGGCCCTGCAGAGCCTATGGGACATAATATTATGATCTGCTATCCCGACATGAAAATTGGAAATAGCAGCCAATTGAACTCTGACTGTGGAAGAAGAGGAGCCTGCATGAAAAATCTCTGCTAAAAAGTCCAGCACTGCCTGAACAGGGGCAGTAAAAGGATCAATATTCTTGGCCTTAGCCCAATAAGAGAAACGTTTCCATTTGCTTGTATAAATCCTCCTGGTAGAGGATTTTAGCGAAGCTACTATGATGTCTCTAACTGGGTTAGAGATCAAAGGAAGCCTGGCTAAGGAAGGAAGTGGAGCAACCATGCTGTGAAGTTGAGAGAAGGGATTGACCGGTGCAGCTGACCCGATTGGTGAATCAGAAGATCTGGCACTGGGTCCAGATGCCACGGCTGCACCAAAAGGTGACGATGGAGGAACGGGAACCAAACTTGTCGAGGCCAGTAAGGGGCAATGAGAATCAATTTGGCTCTCAAAATGGTAGCTTTCTGGATAACCTGAGGGATCAGAGGAAATGGAGGGAAGGCATAAAGAAGTCCCTGGGGCCAATCCTGGGTCAGAGCGTCTCTGGGGGGATGGCCTGATAGAAGGAAGAGGCAGAAGAAGTCTGGACATTTGCTGTTTTGGGGAGTAGCAAAAAGATCGCAACATGGACGACCCCATTCCAGAAAAATCTCTTCCGCTATAGATTGCTTGAGAGACCACTCGTGAGGCATGAGAATAGCTCTGCTCAATCTGTCCGCTACAATGTTGGTTTTCCCAGGGATATGCGTTGCTACCAGAAACCGATGAGAGGAGATCGCCCATTGCCATAGTCTGAGCGCTTCTCGACACAAGGGGTAGGACTTGGTTCCGCCCTGTTTGTTGATATACCAAACTACAGACATGTTGTCTGTGTGGACTGCAATTGTCCCTACGGGAAGAAAGTCGTTGAGGGCTTGCAACGTTAAAAGCACTGCTCTCATCTCCAGGACATTTATGTGCAGATGGTACTCGAACGGTTGCCACGTCCCATGAACCATCCTGCCCTGATAATGACCCCCCCACCCGATCAGGGAGGCATCCGTGGTGACAGTGGCTATCGGGGATGGGGGTACAAAGTACCTGCCTTGGTGAACCTGAGGAGATGTGATCCACCAAGCAAGATGCTCTTTGCATGTCTGTGTCACCAGAATCTGGTGAAGCATTGGAAGTTGTTGGTATGACCATTGTGTGAACAGCATCCACTGAAGAAGGCGCATGTAGAATCGAGCCAGGGGAAGAAGAGTAATGGCCGCAGCCATGAGACCTAATACCTTTAGAACCATTCTGGCCTGTACTTTCTTGTTGGCCAGAATGATCCTGACATGACTCTGAATGTCTGAAACTCTTTGATCTGTAAGGGTAGCTGACATCCGAACAGTGTTTAAGTTTGCGCCTATGAAGGTAATAGACTGGCAGGGCGATAAGGATGACTTTTCGAAGTTGATCGAGATGCCCAAATGAGAACAAAGGTCAAAGGTTTATTGTGTAATCCCTGGCTTGTATAAGCTGATGCCTGGTGGTGGCTGACAGGAGCCAGTCGTCGAGATACGGAAACACCTGGAATCCTTGACGTCTCAGGTGAGCCGTGACCACTGCCATGCATTTGGTGAACACTCTGGGGGCTGTAGTGAGACCAAAGGGCAGGGCTCTGAACTGAAAATGACTGGACCCCAGCCGAAAGCGGAGAAATCTCCTGGAGTGTCTGTGAATTTTGATGTGATAGTACGCATCCTGAAGATCTATTGAGCACATCCAGTTGTCCTTCTGTAAGAAGGGCAGAATTGACTGAAGAGTGACCATTCAGAATCTTGTCTTCCTGACAGACTTGTTGAGTCTGCTGAGATCCAATATTGGTCTCCTGTCTCCCGTCTTTTTGGGGACCAAAAAGAACCTTGAGTAGATTCCGGGCTCTGAATGGTCTATTGTAATTGGCTGAATGGCTCTTTTTTGCAGCAGTTTTGAGACTTCTAACTCTGCAATTTCCCTTAGACCGGGTGGTACATCTGGAAGGGAATTTGAGGGGAAGGGACTTTCCTCAAAAGGAATTATGTAACCCTTGGATATGATCGACTGTACCCATCTGTCTTGAGTGAGGGAATGCCAGGCTTCTGGGTACAGTGATAATCTTCCCCCGACTGCCTC
This sequence comes from Protopterus annectens, assembly GCF_019279795.1. Taxonomy (NCBI): domain Eukaryota; kingdom Metazoa; phylum Chordata; order Ceratodontiformes; family Protopteridae; genus Protopterus; species Protopterus annectens. Next base: position 652,165,700 of record NC_056726.1, read on the forward strand.
CAAGGAGGGACAGCCGGGCAACATCTCAGGGATGCTGAAAGGGCTTGTCAGAGAGAGGCACTCTGTTTCCCTGGTTTTGGACCCCTCTGCCTCTAGAGCGGCGTCTGTTGTTGTTACCCCTCTGCCTCTAGGGGTAAACTGACCACGTGAATCCGGCGTGACTCCTTGGGATTTACGGAACCACATTTTCCCACCTTTCTGTCCTTTGGGATAAGGTCTAGAAGGGGTGGAAAACGGACTCCTACAGCAGAAAGAGTCTTGCCGTCCTGTTCGCACCTGGTCAAAGTTTCCTTCACCTGAGGGCCAAACAAAGCTGACCCATCAAAGGGAGAGTTTGTGAAGGACGCCTTAAAGGGATCAGCAAAATCACATAGCCGCATCCAGGCTTGGCGTCTAAGAGCCACACCTGTACCTGCGGCTCTACTCGCTCCATCAGCAGCATAAGATATTAGCCGCATGGAGGAGTTTGCAATGGAATTAAGGGTTCCTAGCTGCGAAGCAATCTTTTCTTGAGCTCCTGCAGCTGTAGGATCCTGTACTACTTCACCCAGCTCCTTAAGGATATCCCTCTGGAGTCTGGTGAAGTGACATAGGTAATTCAGCGAACGCATAGCAAAGGTCGCTGAGGAAAACATCCGCTTACCGTACCTATCCATGGTCCTAGAGTCCTTATTAGGAGGATGGACGGCACGGAAGGATCTGCAAGTTCCTTCTTGGTGGCCGTAGCCACCACCATGGCATCAGCGGGACACCCTTAGTGAGGAATTGCTTGTCACTCGGGGCAGTGATAAATTTTGAAGGCCTCCTAGGGACTGGCTCTACAGAGTCAGGAGCTGCCCACGCCTTTCGGGCAATAACCTGCATAAGGGGTCGAAGGCGGAGACACCCAGGAGGTGGAGGGCCGAGATCCAAACGCCTCTAGGTATACTGACTCATCCTCAGAGGGATTGTTGGTGGGCCAGTTTCCCCTCTGTTTAAGGAGTTCTAGGATGTCTGAGAAGGAGACATCCTCAGAGGGGATCTAGGGGATCCCTCTGACTCATCAAAGTCAGTATCCAAGTGACAGACTCGGGAGTCTACATGTTTCCTCTTACAAGTCCTCTTCCTAGGAGGATCTCCCGAAACATCAGGAGAATCCTCGGAAGAGGGGAAATTCCCAATGGGGAAACCTGAGGCGGAGGATCTCTGGGTCCTGTAGCAAGAGAAGTGGCAGAGATGTCAACAGGCACTATAGAGGGAGGAGCTACGGGAACAGACTGCTGACTGATACCAGTGGCCAGCACACTCTTCATCACCTCGAATGCTCCCCTCCCAGGCAGGTCCGAGAGAACCCGTTCAAGAACTAGGAACTCCAGGGACCACCGAAGGAAAGTCTCCGAGGCAGATGTCGGAGCCGAGCTCACCAAGGCCGAGGCTCCAAGGGGAAGAGCGGGTTCGGACAAGGGTCCGATGCCACTCACCCCCTCGGAGGAGACCATGGAAGCCCGACCACGAATCCCTCTAAGGAAGGTCTCAAGAGGAGATAAGAGTAGAGGCTGGAGGAACAGAAGGGGGTATCTGTCCTCCAGCCGTAGCAGTAACCATTCCCGAAGACTCCAACTCCAAGCTCTGGGGTAGAGTTGAAGGAGGAACTGTAACGGGGTGTGGACCAACAGTCGTCTGTTGAGACGGACTATGTAACATTTGGGCCAGTACTTGTGACTTAAGTAATCTGCTGACCACTCTCTCTAGGTCATGATCTGAAAGTCTGGATGACCTTGAAGATCGGCTCCGATGGCTCCGTTCCGAAAGGAGAGGTGAAGCGGGCGAAAGTATCGGCTCCAAGGAAGGAGCCCTCGACCTCTTCTTGGAATGACCCATCGGAACCGATACTATAGATCCTGTGGGAGCCGAAGACTTATCGGAGCCGACAGGAAGCCTCGATGCATCGGCTCCAGCCGGAGCCGATACAGCCACAAAAGTAACGGTGTTGGAGCCGATCGGAGCCGACACCGATGCCTGTGCCACATGGTGGTCGGAACCGATCGGAGCCGACACCGAAGTGGTCGATGCAGAATCGGCACTGATAGCCATCGGTGCCGAAGGCTTTGTTAAGCCAGAATCGGCTCCAGCCGGAGCCGATCTCGACTCAGAACGAGTCGGAGCCGAGGCCGCAGGCTTAGACACAGAAGCCTGGGCCTTGGAAGATTTGGCTGATTTTGATGGAGCCGACTTAGCCGGAGAGCCCTCCGGCTTAAGAAGGCCCCTAAGTATCAGCTTGTTACGTCTTTCCTGCAGGACTCTCTGGCTGAAGGAGTGACAAATAGCACAGGAGTCCTGCAGGTGAAGAGGCCCCAGGCAATACAGGCAAGAAGTGTGACCGTCTGTCAGAGACATCTTCTGACAGCACCAGTCACACTTCTTAAAACCTGAGACCCTCTCCTTTGACATGGTGCTTCACAAAACACACACACACACCAGTCAAAAATTAAATTAAATAAAATACCAAAAAAGGTATTACTATAAAAAACAAACACACACACCCTAACAGGGAGGGGATGGGATGGGTAAAGTTTGACTAAAAAAAATTAGAAGAGACAGGGATTTTCTGTCAGAAAATCTATATAATTAACTTAAAACTAAAAATTAAAGGTTTTTTTACAAAAAGGGGCTTAAATATCAAAATAGTGAATCACTTACCAGGAGCTGGTAAAAGGAGGACCTCATGTTTAAGCGGCAAACGAGATCTGGGTACTTACCGCCTTGCATCATGGGATATGGGGCTGCCTCGAGCTGGTAAAAGTGACTCTCGAGCTTAGCAAGTGCCGAGTCGGAGCCGAGGGATCGGCTCCGAACCCATCAAGCAAGAATGAAGGCGAGATTGACAACTTAACATCCACATTTCACATTAGAATATGTGTTTTTTTACATTAGCAAAAAGTTTTTGTGGAAATACTTGCTTCCATCTTTTTAACATATGTTATTTCATTCTCATGCCTGAAATATCAGTATGATAAAAATGTGAAACCTATTAGAAATAAGTCAGTTGTATTTATCATGAATGTCAAAGTATAGATGCATTATAAATTAACATTTGGTACTTGATGCAACATGCACATTTAGTACCCTAGGCAAATTAAACTTTTTTTTGTTGCCATTAATAATATGGCATACATGTAGTATCAAACAGTCATAGCTCTAACTATCTGAAAGACTTTATGTGTGTGTATTCAGCAGAGTTAACCATTTATGCCTACTGTAGACGGAATTCATTTATGCAGAAAGGAGGACAGAAAAAAATCTATTTGCTTAGATAGCCTTCAACCTTCACAATACTGTGATCAAATAACAGAAGTGATAATCTTGCCTTTCAAGTATACATATTTTCTATAGCTGCAAAAAGATCCAGATGATTTAATATTTAAGAGTAGCTATAAACCTTCCATTACTTACTTAATTTAATAACTTTACCATGCAGTCTCTATTCTGATTTTCTCACTTTCATGTAAACACTGCATGATTCAGAGGCAGTATTACTTGGTTGCAGAATAAAAGATGGGTGGCTTACGATTCCAAGATAACACTAAAGTTGATGGCTGGTAAATGCTTGTTTATTTAGGGATGGAAGTGAAAATTGGTGTTTTTTGAAACACAAGTAACAGAGGGTTGCATAGTACTAAGGTATTCCTTTGTGGAATGGGAAGCCTCTGTGATCAGTATGACAGTGGTCTCTTTTAGGGAGATAGGGTGATGAATCTGCATATTTTGGCTGTAGTTCATTTAGAGGGGATTTTTTTTTTTTTTTTTTTTTTTTTTACAGGTGGATGGAGTGGGAGGGAGGCATATGACCTAAGTGGCAGACTGGCCAGCTTTTGTGCTATTCAAAACAGTGGCTGTATGTTTCATTATGGTGCATGTACATGCCAGGAAATGCTACTGGAGGGTCATTTGGGCAATATTTAATTTTGGTGCTTGTGCATACATCAACATTTTATTCAAGGGGTCGCTTGGGAAAAGGATGCGAAGGATGGAGCCACCAGGTAAGAGGAAAAGAGGAAGGCCTAAAGTAAGGCTTATGGATGCAGTGAGAGAGGACATGCAGGTAGTTGGTGTGAGAGCAAGATGCAGAGGACAGGAAGAAATGGAAACAGATGATCTGTTTTGGCGACCCCTAATCGGAACAGCTGAAAGAAGAAGAGGACTAAGTCTTACATAGATGAACCAGATACGTTTGAGATTTTCTTTTTGAGTACTCACTAACATGGGAGACCATCGCACCCTTCCCTGTGTGATGTCTTCCTTGGTAAGATCGGACCATAAATCAGTCTCATTCAATGTAATTATAAGACCAGATACCCCATGAAGCTCAAAAATGCTTAAGAATTTTTCAAAGACAAACTACAGCCTACTAAGTGATGGTATAAGAAGTTTCAAAGCCCACTCGAATGAAAATAACACTGACTCCTATGCAGAGGTGTATACCAATGACCTGTATAACCACTTAAGCAGTTGTATAGAATTGGCTGTGCCTGACTGGATTAAAACCAGATCTTGCCAAAACAACAAGCCACCCTGGTGGACCCATAGTATAAACAGGCTGTACAATAAGGGAAAGAAACGTAATGACCAAGAACAAGAGGGAACTGTCTCAGCAGGGGACGAATTCCCTCTCTATCTATCCAGACAATATGTGTCCTGTAAGTGAGCCAATTTATTATCCATCTGATGATGTAGGGGCTTATGCCTATCTCAGTAAGTTTAACTATGATCCCTTGGCTACACTAAAGTGTCTATTGTATTTATGGTTACAGGTTCATTGTTAGATAGCAGCTAAGGACCACCTAGGCATGCAGTCTAACCCATTCGTGTCCCTATGTATCATAGGCATTTATTAGGAGAGGATATGTCAAGGAAGTTTCTACAAGTTGTGTGTCAGGGTGCGTTACTTTGGACATTAATGTCTGCCTCTATCTTTCATAAATTTGGTGGATAAACCCAGGGTTAATTTCTGCTTTACATGGGTTGGATCGTGTTCCAGAGAAGTGGTAGTCTATTTATACCCCAATCAATGTACAAGTCTTTAGAATGGGTAATTGTGATGTATGTTCCACTTGTTGGATACGCCTGGTTAATTATGTACTGAAGGGGGCATTGTACTCAATAGGGCTGAAGAATGCTGAATACAGTGGAACATTGACTTCCTTGGACCTATATGCTTTACCTTTGTTTGTACATTGAAAACATATAATGATTTACTCACTAATATAGAAATGTGATGGTCAAAGGCTAGATTAATGTCTGTATGTGCTTCAAAGTCCCTGACTACTGAGACAACTCTTAGGGATGTGGTGTCAATATGATAGTTAGAAGGGCTGGATGACTTCCTGGGGGATACTGTTATGTATTTCTTGCCATTTAGTGTTAGTCCCCGGCTCAGATGCCAGTTATTTGTCTGTGTTATCCCTTTATGGAGAACATTTGTGGCAGTGGTCCTATGGCATTTGGCTTATGGTACTTTGAAGATGGAGAAGCTCAAGTTCATTATCCTGTTTGACCAGCCATGACATTGAAAGTATGCAACCACCTTTAGTCCCTGTCTGTATAGTAGTTGGTCAAACTTAACTAAAAGGTACATTATACAAAGGAAACATGATTTGACTATTTCTTCCTTTATTTCCTACCAGTACTTGGTTATACTAGCCATTTCTGTTTCATTTCGACCTGTGAAATTGTGTTACTACTTTCTGGTAATTGAGATAGCATATCTTCCATTACCTATGTAAGCCACTAATTCTAGCAAAATTCCCTAAAATCAGTTTCTTATAGATGTCTTCTGACTTACTTGCTATTTCAAGCATGGAGCAACCATATGTTTGGGATTTTTTCTTGGCTTTGTCAGTCATTTGTGGAATTTTAGCTGGCAGGAAGGGCTCAATATCTGAATGTTATACTATATTATACCATGATCCCCCCAAAACGTGCACGCTGATTGGCCAGCGTGCCCGTTGTAAATCGAGTTATACTAATGGAAAAAGGTCCGGTCGCCCGGACTTTTTTCCATTAGTATAACTCGTTTTTTTAAAACACTGTCTCGCTATGTTAAATGAGTTTAACATAGCGAGACAGTTTTAAAATAAGCAACGGAGATGTCCGTTGCTTATTTTAAAACTGTCTCGCTATGTTAAACTCATTTAACATAGCGAGACACTAAAAAAAAAGCAACGGAGATCTTGCTTTCTCCGTTGCTTTTGCCCACAGCTCTGATGTATTGCGCAGGCGCGCAGTACATCAGAACTGCCGCGGATGCCAGACATCTGCGGAAGGGCAGTAAACAGGCATTATACTATGCCATTATTTAAGAAAAGTAACAGTTTCTTTTCTTAAATAATGTCATGGTATAATAGCAATAACCCACTTCTGGGTGTGGGTAATGCTAAATTTACCCACGGTTGGCTTTGTTTGGTCCCTCGGGCTTCGCCCTCGGGACCAAACCACGCCAACCATGGGTAAATTTAGCATTACCCACACCCAGGCGTGGGTTATTGCTATATTACTGAATTACTCAGGTTTTCTCCTTGGTGATGATAGAGTCAGTGTTACATAACAGCTGCATAAGGTAATATAATGAATGCCTATGTTATGTGCAGCAATTATCACCTGTGTCTGAGCATGCACAAATTTGAACGTCATTATCACAGTGCAGTTACAATATAGCACTGAGTCGTTATCACTTTCCAGGCAAAACTGTCAGCAGCTGTCACTGTAATTCACAAAACTACAAGTCGGTATCACATTGATGAATGCACAAGTCAGATTTGGGTTTTTATCCACTTGGAGTCATTGCAATCTACCCCCACCACTTTCTTTCTGTCATTTGTACAATATCAAGAAAGTTAACAAATGTGGGTGTATGTGCAAGCATATATTTTACATTGTTTACTTTTTGTTGAGTTACTGATTATAGTTTTGTTCTTATTTTACTTTTTTTTACTTATAAGGCAGTGACAATGTCCAAGGTCATTTGTTGTCTTTATTTATTTGAGACTATCCTGCACTGTTGCGGTAAGATATTTCCTGTGCATTTTGAAGTGTGAACGCATTTTGTTGAGTTACTGATTATAATCTTATTCTTATGTTACATTTAAACCCATCTTTGTGGGTGATATCTTTGAGGCATATTTCAGCTGTTAGAGTACTGAATGGTCGTATGGGGACTGATTTTCCATATGTTTGGGTGTTCCTCATAAAATGGACTGAAGTTGCTAAGTAACAGACATTTCTGATTTAGATTTCATATTCCTTAGATAATTGCATAGTAACAGAAATCCTGTTCTACCATTTTTTAAGTGCACAACAGCATTATTTATAGTCTGGCCTTATTTGCCAAAAGGACACATATAAATGGAAAAGGCAGACTGCTGGCACTGCATGCAATTAGGAGTCACTGCTGCTGCAGGCAGTCTGAGTGGGTAGCTAGAACAGGTATGGGACACTTCAGATGCCCACCAGCTGAAGCCCCATGCCTATCCTTGACATATTAGTGGAGTGGCAGTCCTTACCCTGCTGTTTCTCTTTACATGTGCCCTTTCTGTGCCCCCCTTGTCAGTTACCGACCAAGCGCTTATGCGCCAAGGCCAGGAAGGTTTCTCTTCAGTCATTGTGTGTCATTTGGTGTTGTAGGGTGGTAGGTATGTACCAATGCATTGTCATCACCGGTTATGTACATTATCAACAGAATAATGCCAATGTGGATAGGAGTGAAGATTTGGATGAGCTAACCAGGTAATGCATATGATATACATACATAGGCAGTCTTGCAATACATCTGTCAAACATCAGTAGTAATCTGTTTGCATTTTCTTTCCTGTGCAGGTTCATCCACCTTCTGACACTGACATGGCTTCACAAGCAGGAGAACAAGTGAGAATGTGGGTATGTGGCCATTCCTACATTCACTGGGCTGCCACCCATGCCTCCGTAAGTGAAAACTACGACTTGAGCTTCCCCACATCTGGTGTGAAGGTATACTGGATTGCAAGAAGAGGTATGCATTGGAGTGGAGTACTGCAGCTGTTGGAAGGGAAGTGTTCCATCTACCCTGAGCCCGACATTCTTGTGCTGCACATTGGATTATGGAAATTATGATTTTTTTTCATATTTTGGTAAATAACTTTGCAATATGGAATGAAGTAATACCTCGTTTTCAAGACAGTATTGATAGTTCCAATATGGTAAAAGAACTGTGACCGTATGTTGCACACGTACAGATATCAAAGTTCATTTCGGACTTAGGTTATAGAAATTATGATTTTTTTTCATATCTTGGTAAATAACTTTGCAAGGAAGCATCTGAATGTGCTAAGTAATACCTCATTTTGAAGGCAGCATTGGTAGTTGCAACATAGTAAAAGAACTGTGCCTGTATGTTGTACACATGTACAGATATCAAAGTTTGTTTTGGATTTAGGTTATGGAAATTATGATTTTCACATTTCGGTACATAACTTTGCAAGGGAGCATCTGAATGTGCTAATACCTCATTTTGAAGACAGTATTAATAGTTACAACATGGTAAAAGAACTATGTCTGTATGTTCCTACACTTGTATGGATATCAAAGTTTGTTTAGGACTTAGGTTACGGAAATTATGTTTTTTTCATATTTTGGTAAAAAACTTTGCAGTGGAACATGTCAGTGTGCCAAGTAATACCTCATTTTGATGACAGTGTTACTCCTTACAACATGGTAAAAGAACCGTGTCTGTGCACTGTACACATGTACAGATATCACAGTTTGTTTAGTCTTGTAGGATTATGAAAATTATACATTTCCAATACTTATTATGCCCATATCTTTGCAAGGGAGCATGGTGATGACACAAATGATGCATCATTTTGAAACTGACATTGAGACACACAACTTCTACACTGATATGAAGCCACTGTCTGTTACAGGTGATAAGATATTATGCTTCAATTATGAGAAATATTATATTAATCATATTTCTGTGAATATCTCCATAAAGGAACATCACACAGTAATGGTTAAGGTATCATTTTAAAGCTGACATTCATACAAACAAATTAAATACAAATTGTATGGGTCTACATGGTACATTGACCAATATATTGTGCTTTGTTTTTCCAAAAAGGTAAAAAATATGCACAATATCAGCATTCCTTGCCAAATATGTAATAATGACTTTGATACGCACTATCAACTTTTACACTGTTGGAAAGGTCAGTGTCTCCTGAACAACTTTTGCATTTATATTTTTAGTCTAGCTCTTATAGTTAAAGAATTATGAACATTTGTTTTCTGTATGGCATTACAAATGGATTTTCTGAAAATGAGCTCAGGCTGCACTGCTGTTCCCATGGTGGAATTAAGCAGGCAGCTTTTTCTGAGCTGCTCCAGAGTGAATGAGTTAAGTTTATACAAAATATCCTCTAGCGTATATAGGCACTTATTCATTTCAAAGTCATTAATACTAGATGTCTCTTCATTTACTTGATCATTAAAAACTCTACTTTTAGAAATTAGAGGGTTGTTACCAGCAGTGAGCAACAAATCCAGCCTTCCCTGTAGGTTCCTCTTGTGGCCAAACTGCTTCATAGATCTCCTGGTCTCTGCTGTTGTTTCCCCATCAAAAATACTCTATCTCTGTTTCATGAGGCACATATTCCAGTTCTAAAGCAACGTTGCTATCAGCCAATTTCCCCAGGTGATGCAGAAAGAATATCCACAGTATAAAACAGCACAATGCACCTCCTAGTAGGATGAACAAACTCTGTACAAACCAAACGTAAATATGCTGAATAAAATCCAGTACGGCATTTGAAACACAGCCAGTCTTTATTTAAATGAAAACAAATAGGTGAGCGCTTTCATGGGTGAAATCCCCGCTTCATCAGACCTTGCTACAGCATTTTTTTCTAAGTGTATCTTACATAAAACTTTTAAAACTGCAAAAACCAATGACAGTGAGTAAAATACATTACATCATTCAATTGCTTAACTTCTTAAAAGGGTCATGGTGAAATACACTTCTTAAAAAGGTAACATCATATGTGTGTGTGTGTGTGAAAAAACAGTTCAGTCAAACACCCTCAAGCAATTCAAACACCCCACGAAGTAATATGAAAAACAGAGTGCAAATGGAAGGAGATTGTCCAATTCTGGAAAGTTGCACGAAATAATAAAGCCCCAAAACGTATAAAACAGCAATTTAATCCAAAAGAACGTGAGCGCTTTCACGGACACACATTTCCGCTTCCTCAGACGTTATGCTAAACATTTCAAAAATGAAGACTTATATAACAAAGCTTGTTACTCAATTAACATCAGTTATATAATTGATTGATATCAATCAAGCATAAGACATAAAATTATACAAAATATAAAAAATATAAAACAAAAACAGGCATATCAATGGACAAGCTCACCCTTATATTCGGTCATGACAATAATAAACTGTCTAAAACAAAATTGATTTACACGAGAACACTTAAGTTAAAAATCCCCATGACATGATAAATGCAACAAATTTAATATGCTATGGAGTGAAATAACATACCATATTACCTTAGATTCCTAGCTTTAAGGGTTTGAGTGGTACGTTATCATTTAATCCCCTCCCCCTGTGCACACCTAACCTTAGAATCCATTTAACTTCCGTGCTCTCAGTCTCATTAGAAATATCCCCAAGTCGTAGACTCTCTTGCTAAATATGCGATATTTGAAAAAGGAATGTATGGTTGTTACCCATTTTCAATGTATGTTTGGCTATAGCACTATATTCCCGTTTCCTAGCAGTGCAATAAATATGGTACTTATCCTCTCCCTTAGGGATCTGTTGGTTTTACCTACATAGTAACAAAAACACAATTGACAGTGTGCAATATATACCACATTTTTGGTGTTACAGGAGCCACAATTTCTTAATTCTCATAAATAACTCGTATTGGGGTGCTTAAAGAATCGTGATTCATCTATAAAATTACATTGGGCATATGTCCCACACTTCTTAGTGCCCATAAACTTTGCTTCATCTGCTTTTTCAGATGTACCTATCCCTCGATAGCATAGTTGTTGTTTCAGACTTCACCGATTGCTGTATACAAATGTGGGATAATTCCCTATCAGACTCTTGGTTATATCATCCACCAAGAGTATATGCCAATTTATAGCTATCGCTTCTTGTATTCTATTAACATTTCCACAGTATGGGAGTGTTATAGCTATATTACACAAGGTCTCATTTTGTCTCACTGGTTTAGCATCTCTACTGGAAAAGTATGGCTTAGTTCTACTTTGTCTCAGGCTACTAGCTTGCATACATGCTTTATTAATCTTCTCCTCCTCATACCCCCTGCTAAGGAAATCATGCTTCAATGTTTGTAATTCATTATTCAAAACTGAATCTTCACAACACAGCCTCGAAATCCTCATTGCTTGTCCTTTAATTATGTTCCCAAATAATACTGAATTGTGCATACTTTCCCTGTGTAAAAAAGAGGGTCTATAGCAGGATTTCCTATAGACCTTAGTTTTCCACTGGTCAGCTTCTGTATAAACCGTGACATCTAAAAAAATTAATAGATGTACATGAACATTCCATTGTAAACTTTAGAAATGTACTGGTAGAATTAATATAACCAACAAAAGATATGTGTTTCATTTCCTTTCCATACCAAAAAAGGTAATCTACAAATCATCTATAAAACAGTACGTTCAGATGATTTAGCATAACCTCTTGCTCCCATGCTACCATAACAAGGTTAGCATAGGTATTCGCACAGCTTGTACCCATTGCTATCCCCTTCCTCTGTCTAAAGCATTTGTCTTGGAACAGGAACATGTTACTTTCTAAAACTAACTCTAATAACAGACATAGGAAGTCAATCTTGGTCGAACTGATTAAATTGTAATTTATCAATAACTTCCTAAGCACAGGTATTCCTCTGTCATTAGGAATACAAGTAAAAAGAGCTTCTGCATCCATAGTCGTCAGTATTAGACCTTCTAAGGTATCTGAATGCAAAGTAAACTGATACAAATCTTTCAAAAATGTTCTGTGTCCTTAAGTACATAATTATATTTGGACAAGACACTCTTCAATTCATGGTCTAAAAATATAGAAATAGGCTCCGTTGCCCACCCCGCACCTGCCACTATAGGTCTAAATTTAGGCTGTGTCGGGTTCTTGTGAATCTTGGGCAATCCATGTAACCTAGGTATTCGAGGGTATTCTACAATAAAGTATTGAAATAATTCATTTGTAATAAGTCCCATGCTCTTACAATCCTGAAGGTTCAAGTAAATGTTCCTATGTATGTCATGAACTACACTTATGGATACCTGTTCATATGCATCATTCATCAACATTTCAAGCATAGTAGTAGAATAATAGTCTGAATCCATTATAACAACTGGACCTCCTTTATCAGATGGTCGTATAGTTATTTGGTCATTCTTTTGAAGTTGTTTCAATGCCTTTCTTTCACCCGGACTTAAATTACAATTATCTTGCTTATTACTCAATTCAATATCATTATAAATACTATTCTCAAAAGCTTTCAGAAAAATTTCTACATTAGCTGGCAAATGAGGCACATAGGTACTTTTACGTTTAAAGCAGCTGACACTTTGACCATCTATATCAGCATATGACAGTTTCAATGCTAAATTACGTGTAAACATTCGTACAGCCAAAATGGCATCACTATTGTCCATAGTATCTGTGGGTATAAAGTTCAGACCTTTATTCAAGAGTCTTACTTCATCTGAAGTTAAATTATATCGAGAAATGTTCCAGACTAAGTTCCCTGGTTCCACATTTTCTTGATTGTACGCACCCGTTGTTGAATCGGTCCTTCCTTGCGTTTCTGCCCCCGTTGACCATCCTGCTCTATGGATCTCTTTCTTCCTGGTTGAATGGGTAGGGGTATGACTGAAAAAGCCTGGTTCTGCAATTTATCCAACTGTATTTTATGTCGTACATCTCTGTTCTGGCAAACCGACTGTTCACTACCTTTTAGCTGTTGCATCTCAAACGGCGTATCCCTAGGTGTGGAATAAACGGAACTTGATTCATTTGGAGACGCCACAGTTCCCTGTATTAACCCACCATTCTCCTCAATAGTGGTGCCGACCGCAGCACTACCTGTCTCTTCAGACCTCTCATTCACTTCCTGTTCCGGTTCCAAATGCTGACTGGTATTGGCGGTGATGCTAGTTACTCCTCCCACGGAGTGAGGCACATCTCGCCTAGATTCCACACGATTTCTAACGTTGGCAACATGCTCTTCTGTAACCAAAGTAGTAGTTCTTGGCCACATAAACAAATCATTTATGTCCCTGGCCAACTTCTTTCTTTTATGATCGAGCAACTTGTTCTCATACCGTATACACGGTCCACTATCTCCTGCATATAAATCTCTGATGGATCTTCACCATTCATATCCTACAGCTCACTTTGTTGCTCTATTATCTTATTTCTAAGTTCAAATTCAAGTGGTTGGAAATAGTCTAATAACAGTTGTAAATACGCTTTACTTGCATTCAAATTTATTTGCTGCCACCTGATATATATATATATATATATATATATATATATATCTATATATATGTACCAACGCACAAGCAAGGGCTTGAACCCTGGACCCTCAGATTGAGAGTCTAATACTCTACCAACTGAGCTATCTCATACTACAGCAATAAGATCAAAATATTCACATATGCAGATCACTCCACAATGTAGATCTGTCCAATTATATAGATGCTCAAGAAATAAAATGGATTATTAGACTCTGGGCAGATGGTAAAATGGGTCTGAATGGACATTTGCCACAAGCCCATTTTAAAAGGTAGGCTATTATTTAAATAAAAATAAAAATGCGTGCATACATCAATGTTTTAAGACTTGCACATTTACATCATACATACATTATTACATGGATAGTCATATACACATTAATGTTTTATGCAGATTTTTATGTATATGTAAATATTTTGTTCTTATTTCTGTAGTATGAGGTAGCTCAGTTGGTTGGTGTACATGTATGTATATATATATATATATATATATATATATATATATATAATTTTTTTTTTTTTACCCCCTCCCTTTTTGGGATGATGTTACCTTTTTAAGAAGTGTAGTTCACCATGACCCTGTTAAGAAGTTAAGCAATTGAATGATGTAATGCGTTTTACTCACTGTCATTGGTTTTTGCAGTTTTAAAAATTTTATATAAGATACACTTAGAAAAAAAAATGCTGTATTAAGGTCTGATGAAGCAAGGATTTCACCCGTGAAAGCACTTACCCATTTGTTTTCATTTTAATAAAGACCAGTTGTGTTTCAAACTCTGTACTGGATTTTATTCAGCATATAAACCTAGATACCATTTTAGACGTAAAACAAGGATGAGTTCTTAAAGAAACCTGTCTCTGTGGAAAATAAGTTAGAGTTGATTCACCACAAGAGCTTGCAACTCAAATACACTTCTTGCAGTGGTCAGAGAAATCAGTAAAAATGTTTTTCATATTAAGAACCTCAAGTCAGCCAGATTAGCTTATTCAAACGGAGCAAGTGTTAACTTCTCTAACATAAAATTAAGATGCCAAGGAGGTGTACTGGCCTCTTATACAAAATCCCTTTCAAGAGCATTTTGACATGAACCTGCATTGAAAGAGGAGGACTGGATCCGTGGGCAAACATGCTGAAATGGCTGATGCATGAACCTTGATAGAGTAATTATTTATTTATTTTATTTATTTATTTAAATTTGTTGACCGGGAGTGTCCGACTGGACGTAGGTCCATTTTCAGTGGAGGCCCGGGGAGAAAAGCTCCACAGTAAAATAAACAGACAGTAGTTACATTGGATTACATAGCGATTAACAATTTAACATAGCAATTACTTACAACATATTTACAGATGAAGAACATAGTATATCAGTAGACAACTAAAATCTTTATCTGTGAAGTACATAACAGACATTAACAAATGTTACAATGAGAAGTTCCTGCTGTATAATAAATACTAGGCTTATGAGCATCTGAGCTTGCTATAATCAAGGAAGTTAGTGGAGTGGAAAGAAAGGTAGTGGTTGGATGGGGTGGATGATATTAGAGTGGGAGTTGCAAGGGCATAGCCAGCATGTTTTTAGGTGCGCTTTTAGTAAAGTTTTGAAGTGGGTGCATGATGGCTATGGCACAAGAGAATAGTGCTTCACCAGCAGAGTTATTGGCTTTAGTGATCTGCAAGTGATTTTTGTTGCTGGATCTTAGTGGTCTGGTGGTGCGATAGGGTTGGAGTACATTCTGGAGGGATGGGACATTTAGTGGATGGTTTACTAGTTTGTGGGCGAGTGAGAGTTGAAGGAGGTGAGGGAGTTCAAGCCAGCCCAGTTCAGCAAGTGAGAGACAGTGGTGACTACGGTAGGATGCCCCTGTGGCGAATTTGGCGATTTTGTTGTAGCAGGTCTCTAGCTTCTTTAGATCACATTGCCTTAGGTTGGTATATATTGGAGAGGCATAAAGTAGGGTGGAGATAAGGTGGGAATTTGCTATTGAAATCTTTGCTGCTTTGGTGAAAAATTGCTTATTTCTGTATAACGCTCCTAGTTTTTTGTGGACTTTTTTATGGTCATGGATATGTGAATGTCAAATTTTAGTTTATTGTCTATTTCCACTCCTAGCAATTTGGTGTGTTCAGTTGGGTATATAGTGGTGTTGTCTTTTGCTGTGATGTTAAAGTGAGAGTTGTTTTGAGTATGTTTGGTGGGTTGGAAGATGAGTAGTTTAGTTTTGTTTGGGTTGAGTATTAATTGGGCATTGGATAACCATGTTTCAACAGAGGAAAAGGCTTCCTGTGTGACTTTTTGCAGTTTGGGTAGGGACTGGGCTGGGCAGATGATGGTCAGGTCATCTGCGTATTGTATGAGTGTGCCATGTTTGGTGGCAGAGGCTAGATTATTGGTGTAAACAAAGAGTAGGGGTCCAAGGATGAATCCTTGGGGAACCCCTATGGAGACAGGTAGTTGGAGAGATATGTCATTCTGCCATACAACGGATTGTTGGCGGTCAGACAGGTAACTCTGAAACCAGTTGGTGACTGATTGTGAGAAGGATAGGTTATTGAGGGCAGAGATAAGTTGTTTGTGTGGGACCATGTCAAATGCTTTAGATAGATCTAGGAAAGTAGCATAGGAGAGATAGCCATTGTTTTTATGCTGAAGGATAGTGTTAGTAAAGGAGAGTAAGGCAGTGGTGGTGCTATGGTTTGGTCAGAAACCATGCGGAGTACTGGAAAGGAGGTTGTTAGTAAGGAGGTAGTCTGAGACCTGAGAGTGTATGCATCTCTCTAGTATTTTGGAGAGTGGAGAGAGAATAGCTATGGGGTGGTAATTGGTTAGTTCTGCGGAGGGTCTGCCTTTGTGGAGGGGAATTATGTGTGATACTTTCCACAGTGTGGGAACGTAACCTTTCTGACAGAGATCGGTTAATCAAGATGGATACTGGGTAGGCCAGAGCATCAGCTGCGATTTGTAGGTATTCACTTGGGAGGTTGTCTGCTGCTAATTTGGTGGGTTTAAGTTTAGTTAAGGGTTTTTTATGTTGGAGGTAGGTACAGGAGAAAAAGAGATGGCAGTGGGGAGATTACTAGTTGAAGGTGTGGGTTGGAGGGGGGTTGTGTTGTTTAGCTAGTGATAGTATGGTTTGGGTGAAGTGTGTGTGGAATGAGGTAGCAATATTTTCTGAGGAGTGAGGGATGTTAGAAGGAGGGGTACTGACTTTACCTGGGTGGAGGATGGTGTTTATGGAGGACCAGAATTGCTTGAGGCTGTGTTGTGAGGAGTCTAGTGCAGACTGATAGTATTGGAATTTGTCCTGTTTTATTAGCTTTTTGACTGTATTGCGTAGTTCTAGGAATTTTTGTCTGGCTGAGGGGGTTTTGGTTTTGCACCAGTGCTCCCAGGCTTTATCCCTGTTTTTCATTTCTGACTTAGTGGTTTTCTGTAGCCATGGGGAGGGTTGTGCTTTAATAAGTATATAATGAGTAATAAGAAAGGCAATAGGATAGTAACTCTCACAAATATTGTAAAACCACAGAACAACTAGCCCTGGATGGGTGCCTGTTATGCTGTTGGCACCAACCAGAAAACTTTTTCTGTTTGCTAATATATGGTTTTCTAGTAGCAGGCTTTCTTGCCTCCATTATTACCTGATGCATGTCAAAAGAAGACAGATGTCTAAAACAGATAAAGACCCTATCATCCAGGCAGTCAACTGAAGATGACTGATGTCAGGGTGTATCAAACACCCCTGGTCTTGTGTGAGTAGACCCAGTCTGTGATGAATTTTGTGGTAATTGCCCTGGTCATTTCCAAAAGAAGGAAGAACCATGGTTGCCTGGGCCAGAAGGAAGTCAACACAATGATCATGGGGAATTTCTTATGACTCTTCAAAAGTACTCTGGCTATTAGTGGAAAGGGTAGAAAGGCATACAAGAACATTCTTGTCAAAAGAAAAGAGAAGACATCTGTCTTCTAAGCCTTCTTGCATGGAGTCCTAGAAAATAGTTTTGCCTGTTGTTTGTTCAGAGAGAAGGCAAAGAGGTCAACTTGAGGAATCCCCCACAGATGGATGAAATCTTGGAAGACCCCCTAATCTAGTCTCCATTTGTGAGGGTCTACCCTGGTCCTGCTCAGCTCGTCTGCCACACAATTTTGTTCTGGTGGAATGTAGGATGCCTATACAGCAAGAAAGTGCTGTAAAGCTATATTTCAAGCTAACATAGCTATTCCGCAAAGGGAGTGATGACCTGGTTCTCCCTTGCTTGTTGATGTGCCCTGTGACTGTGGCATTACTTGAAGAGGTCTTGGGGACCACAGATGGTTCAGAGAGTTGTGTCCCTTGATCAGGACAAGCATCTTCTTGATATATATATGCTTAATCTGTCCCTGGTGTCTGACATGTACTGTACTTTTATTCCTCCAGAAACTGCAAGCAAAGTCTAAAGCATCTGTGGTGACTGCTTTAGAGCAGGGAGGGAGAAGGGGAGCCCTGGATTTATCTTTCTCTTCTGACAAACCTCAGCACTGGAATCTGAAAAGATAAAGGGTACTGATGCTGGGACTAAAGACATTTCAAATACCACTGTATAATTCTTTTATGGAATCTTGCCAGGGATATCACAAGAAACATAGATGCATGTGACTTAAAATCCTGAGGTATTCCCTCGCAGTGATGAAGTCTGAGTGGAAAGTCTGAGAAACAGATCCAGATAAAGATCTTTTTTTTTTCCTGTGGAAGAAAAGCTCTTTGAACGGAGGGGTCCAGTTGACATCCCAAGAACACAATCCTGTGTGGTGGAGTTGAGGAAGACTTTTGAATGTTCTCTTGGAATCCCAATTTGTGCAAGAGATCTCTCACCCAAGAGAGAGAAAGATCCCCAACATCTAGAGAGAGACTCTGCAAAGACAAGCAAGTCATCTAAATATGGAAAAATGTGGATAACCTGCAATGCACAATAATTACAGCTAGACACTTTGTGAACACTGTTGGTGCAGTGGATAGTCCAAAGAGTAAGGCAGAGAACTGATAATGTTATCCAGACACACAAAATCCTAAGAAACATCTGGATGAATAGGGATGTATGATAAGCATCTTTCAAGTCTAGTGTTACCAGTAAACCTGAAAGAGGAAGAAGAGGTAACACATTGTAAAGTGACATTTTGAATTTGGGCACTGTCACATACAGGTTTTGAAAAGAAATACCCAGAGTTGGTATCCAAGCATTTTCTTTCTTTGGCACTAGAAACAACCTTGAATAAGTCCCCTTTCCCACCTGGGAAGGAGGGACTGGTTCTATCACTCCTTGGGATGGCATGCAATGAAAAAAAGGTGGAAACACAGCTTGATCTGCAGGATGAGGGAAGACCTCCTGTAAAGGAGGAATTTCTTCCCACTGTTATCTGCAACCTTGATGAATGATTTTCAGAACTCATTTGTCTGAAACAATCTGTTGCCAGTGAGAAAATGGAGATTCAAACTTTATGGAACAGAAAAGGGGCCAGGGTGGGAAGGGGTCATAAGGTCTTTTGAATAGTCATTCAGACTTCTTGGACAGCTTGTGGGTTTGGGAGGTTTGAGACTTTTTTGGAACCCCCTTGCCATGTTTTTCTTAAATGTCTAGTGGAATAGAGTTCCAAAGTTTAGCTACATAAAAATAAGTAGAGGGAGTCTTCAAACTGATTTTTTGACTTAAAGGTGAGCACTAGATGTAGGTGCTGTGATCTTGTTTCCCTCAATGGGGTTATATCGAGACTAGCTGGAAATAGTAGGACATATCTTTTGCTTGTCCACTATATCATAAGCCATTTTTATTTGGGTAAGTGTTAAGATGTGTTTTACGCCTGAGCTATTTAGCTTGTGAAAGTGTAACACAGTGATGGATTTTGTGAGGAATGTTAGGTGGCTAACTTTGCAACTTTGTTGTCTCATTTTATTATATTATGTTTTATAATTGTATTAAGTTGCCTGTCATTTTATGACATATGCCATTAATGTGAAATTAGATCTAAAATATGGTTTACATCATGGCTTTCTTATTAATTGTATACACGGTATCATGATGGTGCAGCAGTGATCATTTTATCTCTATTTTATTAGACAACATTAAAATTACAAATTGCCACAAGACTAGACTGGGCATGTATGTGATGTGATATAAACAAGACATTTAAAAATTATGGAAATGAACTTGCATCAGGGTTATCTCTCAAAATCCCCAATTCCTATACCACCCATGAGGCACCCCAAAATTCTGTGAAGCACAGGGGCACCACAGAGCCATAGCTCCATTTTCCTGACCAAGCCCTTAGGATGGAAGTAGTTAAGCATAAGTGCTGAATTACAGCAGTACTGCTGTGGTAATGTATTTTATGAAGGGGTGTGGTAGGTATATGATCAGTGGGAAATAAAATTAAGAAAAGTGCCATGGCATTCACTTCTATAATTATGATAATGACTACATAAAATGAACACCACACTAAATTTAATTTGCTCTGAAATTAACTTTAATTTCAGAGTGATGATTTTCTTTGGAAAACATATTTAAATGATACTGCTCTTACCCCAATATGTCTCTTTTAAGATCTATAGGGACATGACAGGACTCTCTGACCCACACAATTATTCGCAAAACTGTTACTCCAACCTATTCCAGCAGTCAGACTGTTCTTTTTCTTGGCAGTTAGGTGGGGCAAATGACTAGTCAGTGCACACCCTACACACCTAATCACAAAGACTGGCTTTCATGCATGCTTTGCCTGCAGCCAATTAGCTGTTCCAATGGAACTGTTGCAATCCTACTTCTCATGGTGAGCATGTCACTCACACTTTCAACTCTGGCAAACTGCATTAGGAACCGTTTCAAATTGCAAATACACAAAAATAGAGAGAAAGCCCTCTGCTTAGACACTGTTAAATCATAGAGGTGAAATGACAGCATTATCTCTCACTCAGGACTCAACCCCAAGACCTCCAGGATATTGTGCTGGCATCACTGTTGCTGGACTAACAAGATCCTCTGGACATTTTAGCAATAATGGCATTAACAAATGTCAGTATGTGTGGTCACTAACAGCTAAAGCCCAAACATGGTGGTCTTGTTCAGTGATTACAGTTCTACTTGACTCTATGAAATAAGGCCTCCACTGTTAAATTAAAAATAATTCAGTCTTTTTTTACTGGCAGTCTATGATCATGTATCTTTATTTATTAATCATTTATTAATCATTATCTTTTTTAATGAGAAACAAAGCATATTTTAATTAGACACAGAACCACTTGTGAAGAATTTCCTTGGTGCTTTATGTGCTTATTTTATAAATAAAATTTATACAAGAACATATTCTACTGTACAAAATGTGATACATACCCTAAAATCAAATACATCTTATAAGCAAATTCCATTTCGGATATGGAAACCCAGTGCAAACTACTTATTCATAATCCAATTAGCAAAGATTTCTAAAACCTTATACAGCACAACATACAGGACTAACTTCATAATCTAAAATTGTACAACTATCCTAGACAGTCTTATCCACTTACTGTGTGTACAGACACTAGTTCATTATTTAATGCACTCAGTATTTATACTCAATTCTAAATCCCAATTAGAACACACAAATACTACTTTATACTCATTTAAAACCTTGTCCCATATTAAACCCACCTAGTAAACAATGCTGACATACTGTGATGATGATCTTAAGTAGCAAATAACTTCAAACTATATATAAAAGTGACGCATATTTATACCTTCCTTATGCTTAAAGTGATAAACTATACAAATACATACTACATACACATATATACATATATAACTATTTCCATGAGTCTGTAAGTATAACTACAGTAGAGCTCTTTTTCAAGATCCAGTCCTGTCCCATGTAACGCAGCAGAGCAATATGTATGAATATCGTTAGAGTGCACAGTGCAGATGTGTTATCCAAACAACGGTACTTGGAAACAGGAGAGGACCAGGCCCATTAGCTATGCTCATGGAGAATTAAATATAGATACAAAGAATTCATGCAACACCCACAAGGGTAAAATCTGGGTGACGTGAGAAATCTACTCGTCTTGTTATCAATCATCCATTATGGCAAACTATCTGCTATTTAAAACAGCAAAACTTTTTTTTACATTTATAGCAGTCTTATGTGACAATCAGAAAGTAACAGACAACAGAAAAGTTGCTCTATTTTCCTCAGCAGTCCTTCTGATGTGGCCAGATATGTTTTTTTTCTTTCTTTTTTTTTTATCAAGTAAGGCAAAATCAGAGTTCTCCATAAGCCTTTTACCAGACCTCTTGGAGGTTATATCCAGTACTGTTTGCTGCAGATGACTGGGAACTGGCGACTCTGAGTTTGAAGGTGGTGCTGCCTCTTGAAGCTTGGATCATAGTAATCCCACTCCATCCCAGAATTTGTGGAGTATCTAGCGGTAGCGGCAGCAGCAGCATTAGGGAAGCTTTCGCTGTCTGAAGACAGGATCCTTAGAGATATGCCTGGAAAAATGCAACCATACAGTTTTAGAGTACGTCTACTTTAACTCCATGTATTCATTATACAATAAGTTCATAACACTGTGATTTTTTATGTTTTGCCATGTCTTCTGTACTAATAACCAAAAACGTTTCCTTTCCTATCCTCTTTTTAACTAGGCACTTTCTCATTAGACTCCAACTGTACCTAGTATCAAAAGATAATATATTGATGGCAAGCAAAAAAAAAAAAAAACAAAAACAAACAAAAAAATCACGTGTGGCAAACTGATGAGAAACAAGGACACACTAATGCTGAATGAAAGATGCTAAAATAATGAGCAACTTGAACCCCACTCGGCCTTCCTGAGAACACTGGAAAATATGAAGGTCTCTCCAAACACCATTATATTGGGCAACTTCAACTACCCAAACATAGACTGGGAGCATTACTCTAGCTCCAACACCCTAGCTCAAAGGTTCCTAGAATTTATAAACTCAAATGCTATGGAACAACTTGTTACCACTCCCACAAGAGGGGAAAACATACTGGACCTGATCATCACCAACATGGGGACTCTATGCTCCAGACCAGAAGTGTATCCCTCACTGGTAAGATCAGACCATAAACTAATCTCACTGGATATTCACATCCCGACCCCACCCCCTGCCCAGAAAACCACAGTGAAAAACTTCTCTAAAGCAAATTTCACACTCCTCAAAATTGAGGTGGAATCCTTCAAAGCCCCCGGGCCTGTGGAAAATACGGCCCAGACCGCAGAATCCTTTATAAACGCATTCTATGAACACCTTCAGGAATGCATGGATCATGCAATTCCAAATAAAATCAAGACCCAATCCTCCAAAGGCAGACGTCCTGTCTGGTGGACCCCAGCCATAAACAAACTATACAACAGAAGGAGGAAGCTACTACATGATAGAACAAAATCCCAAAAAGGGAAGGCATCTCTGATCAGTGTTAGCAAAAAACTACGGGTACTCATAAAATCGTCTAAGGCCAGCTTTGAGAGAAAAATTGCACAGGACACTAAGGATAATCACAAGGCTTTCTTTAGTTATGTTAGGAACCTGGGTGGGAATTCCCAGATATGCTCAGAATTAGTCCAAAATGACAAAAAATACACCGAACCCACAGACATTGCCAACATCCTAGCTGACAGGTTCAGCACAAACTTCTCCCCCCCCCCTCCCCACCAAAAGGGTAAATATCTATCCCAGCAAAGTGCTGCCCCCCTGACATCTCAGATGCTCAGGTAAGAGCCGCCCACTCCAATGCAAAAAACACAGCATCAATGGGACCAGATACTGTCCCGGGCTGCGTCCTACATGAACTCCAAGAAGAGCTAAACCCAAACATAAAACTACTGTTCAATCTCAGCCTTACTACAGGATATGTACCCAAAGAGTGACGTACAGCAACAGTGGTCCCTCTCCACAAAGGTGGTGCCTCAACGGATCCTGGAAACTATCGCCCCATAAGCCTGACTAGCTTGGTCTGCAAAGCTATGGAAAGGATCATCATGGACCTCATAAAAAAAGATATTGGGGACCTACAGACACTGGATCCTACCCAGTTCGGCTTTGTTAAGGGCAGATCCTGCCTCTTAAACCTGGTCAATTTCTTTGAAATAGTCACCAAGGCCATTGACGAGAGGAAGGTGGTCCACACAGCCTACCTGGATCTCGCAAAAGCCTTCGATACAATACCCCACTCGGGCATTATAGATAAGCTCACCAGCTTAAATATAAACCCCTATGTCACTAGATGGGTTGTATACTGGCTCAAGGACAGAATCCACATGGTTAGAATTGCTGGAGCCATGTCAGACTCCAAATCAGTTACAAGTGGCGTCCCACAAGGCTCAGTCCTGGGACCTCTCCTGTTCGGTATATATTTCTTGGAGGTACAGGCAAACACGGAAGGACTGTGGCTGACCAAGTTCGCAGATGACTGCAAACTGGGCGCTATAATCGACTCTCCAGCCGACACAAGCATCCTCCAAAAGGGCCTCATAGAAACAGACAACTGGTGCCAGAGCCATGGCCTCAAGCTAAACGCCAAAAAGTGTATAGTCATCCCCTTTGGCAAAAACAAAGTGCCCACAAATTACCACATAGGTGGTAATCCATTAAGTATGGAAGAAGTAATTAGGGACCTGGGGACCCAAGTTGATAGCAATCTCTCATTTGACA
Source organism: Protopterus annectens (assembly GCF_019279795.1). NCBI lineage: Eukaryota > Metazoa > Chordata > Ceratodontiformes > Protopteridae > Protopterus > Protopterus annectens. The sequence goes on from NC_056726.1 coordinate 652,189,959, forward strand.
ACCACGTGGCCAAAGTGGTTAGAAAAACATTTTATATAGCCCACCTAATCATGAAGGGATTCACATCTAGATCAGGGGAGGTCATCGTGCCTCTTTACTCATCCCTCATCAGGTCCATAATTGAGTACAATGCCCCTTTTGGGATGTACCTTACCAGACACCTGCAGCAACTGGAAAGACCCCAAAAGTACCTCACCAAGAGGATCAAAGGGCTCAAACAGATGCCATATGCTGCCCGGTTTAAAGAAACTCCAGCTCTACTCAGTGGCATACCGCCTGCTCAAAGGCGATCTGTGCCTGACGTATAAAGCCATGTCCAACCCGGAATTAATGGACATGCTGCACCTCAGAAAATCCAAATCCCATCGAGCTACGCGCTCAAGAGACTTGAACCTCAGCACTGAAATAAATAGGACATGCTGGAGGGACAGATTCATAACCCAGAGGCTCCCTTCACTCTGGAATAAAATCCCAGTCCAGGTTAGGCAGAGTCCCTCATTGACTCTCTTCAAGAGGAATCTTGATGAGTGGATGGGGGATCGTAGGTTTACCCCGGGTATCACTTCTGTGTCACTGTTAGACAGAGGCACAGCATACTAACCTCGAAAAAGGGCATAGCAAAATTAATTTTAAAATGGGTGGCGAAAGCAAAACACACTCTGGCTAGGCTTATAAATGCCTTAGGGCAGATAGCCTAGTATGAACCTATGAACCTGAACTAAATGTTACCTGAAATGGTGGTCCTAATGAAAGAATTTCCTGAGACAGTAACAGAAACATGGTTCACTGAAAACCAGAACTGGGATGGAAATACATTTGGGTACACAATTTATAGTACTGAGTGGATGGATTAAACAAGGGGAAGTGCAGCCCTCTGTAAAGGGAAAGCAACAAGGTTGGATGAGGTCACAGCAGATATGATAAAGATGCTAGGTGAAATAGGGGAGAAATGGCTGCTGAGGGTACTCATAGCAGTGTGCAGAGAAAAGCGTATCCCAGATGACTGGAGGATAAGCATACTCATGCCAGTGTACAAGAACAAAGGGGATATCCACAACTGTGGACAGTACATTGGTATCAAACTCCTATCACACTGCATGAAAGTTCTGGAGAGGGTGATTAACAAACGGATACTCAGAGTAGTAGAAAGTAAGACAGAGATAAGCAGTTCAGATTCAGATTGGGATGCAGCACAACTGACTCAATGTTTGCAGTGAGAAAGATAGTTGAGAAGAAGTTACAGATGAAGGAAGTGGCCAACTGGGCATTCCTAGACTTCGGGAAAGCATATGACAAGGTCCCAAGAAAGCTGATTTGGACAGTACTGTGGCGATTTGAAGTCCCAGAAACATAAGTAGAATTAGTACAGGCTATGAACAAGGACCCAGTGACTCAAATGTGAATAGTGTTCGGTCTCACAAAGGGGGCTCCCATTGAGAGTGGGTGTACACCAGGGTTCAGCTCTAAGCCCACTGCTGTGCATACTGGTGATGGAATACATTAGCAAACAAGTCAGAGAAGACAGATCAACGAAATTGCTGTATGCAAGCAATGTGGCATTACAGGCTGAATCTGAGCAAGTACTTCAGTGAAGGATGGGGAATGGAATGCAAATCTGAAGGCAAATGGGATGAAACTAAGCACAGATAAGGCAGTGGTAATGGCAGCAAATTGGGAAAATCAGAAGAAGCTGAGAATTGAGATAAAAGGAAGATAGTGCAACAAGGTTAACAGCTTCAAGTATCTGGGAGGGGTGGTTAAGGAGAAGGGAAGTCTGAATGCAGAGGTCAAAGCTAGAATCAGGACTGCAGCCAACTGGCACAGAGAGTCAGGTGTAGTATAGGACAGAAGAATGCCAAAGAAAGAATAGTTGTGTAAAATCTAAACATAACCATAGATGTCCTTCTCTTCTATATGTTGCAGTATCCATAACTTGAGGGAGTCTGCCGCAGGCTGCCCTAAACATCCGTCCATTATACAAAAGTCTAAGGCTGCTGCAAGGTAAGTGTGATGTTACACATAGGATCCCTTCCATTGGTCATAAAGTGATGTAGGGTATATATCAGACATTGACATGTACTATTCTCAGAACTGAATGCCCCAGGAAGAACAAAAACCTGAAACAAACTGAGAAAACACACATCCAGGAAACAAGCAAACAAGCATCAGGAGGAAGGTGGGAGGGATAGAATACTGGAACATAAAGAAGAGAAGGACTTCTATGGTTATGGTAAGATTTTACACAACTTTCTATGCCATTCTATTCATATGTTGCAGTTTTCATAACATGAGGGAGAATACCAAAGCTCATGCAGAAGAAAGAGTGGGAAGGAGGGGCAGTAGCACTTTCTACAAACCCCTGAAGAATATCCCTAGTAAAACCAGCTCTAGATCTAGATATACCATCCAACTTGTAATGTTTTGCGAAGGTATGGACAGAAGACCAATGAACAGAAGGACATGCTTAAAAGTGTCTGCTTCTAAGACAGAAGTATCCAGACCCTTGAAAAAAGCACCTGAAGAAGACACATCTCTCGTGGAATGAGCCTTAACTGGAGAATCAAGTTTTCCATGAGTCACATAAGAAAAGGAAATAGCCTTAGAGATTCAAGAAGAGACTGTCTGCTGGGAAACAAATGGTCAGATGGTCAGATTTCCTAAAGGACTTGGTTTTATCCAGATAAAACCTGAGTTATCTGTGCACATCCAGGGTATGTTAAGAGCCTCTCTAAAAGATTGTGAAGAGGGAAAGAAAGCAGGTTAATAAACTAATTAAGTGGCAACTCATTCACTACCTTGGGCATGAAGGAGGGATTAGTGCATAGGGAAACACTACCCATGTGAAAAACAGTAAAAGGAGAAGAAGCCATAAGGGCCTGAAGTTCTGAAACCCTTCTGGCTGAAGTGATACCCAAATGAAGCACTTTCATTCAAGTGCAAGTTTGAAGGGAAGACAAAACTGCTGGTTCAAAAGAAGGCAATGCAAGTTTTTCCAAAACAAAGTTTAAATCCCAAGGAGGAGGTACTGGTTTATTTGGTGGACTGATATGAAGGACCTCCTTCAAGAAAAGTCAGACATCCAACCTAGAAGCCACAGGACGGGTCATAGGCAGACAGGCAGAAATGGCTGAGAGATGAGCTTTTACCAAAGAGTATGACAGTTCATAAAGACAAGACAAAACCACTGAAATATCCACAGACAATGGTTGTAAGTTTTTGGAAAGACACCAGATGGAAAACCTCTTCAATTTGGAAGTGAAGGATTTCCTAGTATTGGGTTTTCTGGCCTCCCGCAGAACTTGTAGCACGTCCTCAGAAAATAGGTGTCTGAAAGGGATCAAAACCCTATCACCCACAGTGTCATCTGAAGGGTTGAGATTTGTGGATGTATTAGAGATCCCTTGTCCTGTGTGTGTAGATCCACCCTGTAGGGTAACTTGTGATAATTGCCCTTGGCTAAATGCAGAAGAAGGGGGAACCAATGCTGTCTTGGCCAAAAGGGAGGCACCAGCAAGATATTTGGTTGGTCTTGTTGAATTTTTAACAGAAATTTCTGAAGGAGAGGGAAGGGGGAGGAATGCATAGAGAAACATCCCCTACCAAGAGAAGGATAGGACATCCATCTTCCATGCCTGAGGATTGGGAACTATGGAACAAAACTTTGGAAGTTGTCTATTCATAGGTGAGGCAAACAGATCTACTTGAGGAGCACCCCAAGTGTGGATAATGTCCAGAAACACATTCCTGTGCAACATCCATTCATGGGATTGAGTCATGGACCTGCTCAATGTGTCTGCCATAACATTCAGACTGATAGGAATGTAAACTGCCTGAAGGGTCATCTGATATTGAGTTGCCAACTCCCAAGCATTGAGAGCCAACCTGCACAGGAGATATGACTTGCTCCCCCCTCCCCATGCCTGTTGACATACCAAAGAACTGTGATGTTGTCTGTGAACCACTTTAAGGGACCTGGTTGAAAAATAGGATGAAAGGTTAGCAGGGCAAAAATGAGAGCTCTCATCCCTTTTATATTTATGTGTTTCTTTATTTGGGAAAGAGACCACATGTCCTGAACTTTCCAAGAGGCAAAATATGCCCCCATTTCACATCCGAGGCATCTGTGAACAACTCTTGAGATGGAAGGGGGATTGTAGGGGAAGTCCTGGATTCAATGAAACCTGTTGAGTCCACCGCTCTAATTCTTTTTTCAAGCAGGGAAGGACAGGAATCACAAAATCTAGTGGATGAGCATGTTGCATCCAAATTGACCTGATATACCACTGGAATTTCCTCATGTGAAGTTCGGCTAGAGGTAACATGGAAATAGTAGATGCCATGAAGCCCAGCAGATGGAGAAACTCCCTGGCAGTCATGGACTGGAGTAGAATGATAGCTTGAAAGTGAGTGGTTAGAGACAAGACTTTCTAATGAGGTAAGGAAACCGACATCTTGTTTGATTGAATTCTGCATCCTAGGAAGACATGGTCCTGTGAAAGAACGAGAGAGGATTTTTGGAAATGTATAGTGAATCCTTGCCTTTCCAGAACAGACACTGTGAAATGAAGATTTTGAAGAAGTATGTCTGGAGAATGAGCCTGGAGGAGAAGGTCATCCAGGTAAGGGAAAATCTGAATACCTGTGAGTCTGCAAAAGGCAATGACAGGAGCTAAGCATTTTGTGAAGACACTTGGTACCATAGATAGACCAAAGGGCAAGGCAAAAAACTGAAAATGTGAGGAAGCGATAGCAAGGCACAGATATTTCCTGTAAAGAGGATGAATAGAGATGTGAAGATAGACATCCTTGATGTCCAGTGACACCATGAAGTCCTGTTGAAGTACGAGAGAAGCAGTGTGTTTAAGGAAAGCATGCAAAAGGAGGGTACATTTAAGAAGGTGGCTAGATGGGACAGATCTAGAATGGGTCTCCAAGGACCATCCTTTTTGGGGACTAGGAAAATTCTTGTGTAGAAACCCTTTCCTATTTGGGAAGGTGGAACCTCTTGAATGGTACCCTGAGAAAGCAAGGTGTGAATCACTTGAGGGAGGAAAGTCAACTGATCTTTTGGAGGTTGTGGAATACCCCTGAATGTAGGAGGAGTCTTCCAAAGTATCCTCTGAGGATAACAGAAAGGACCCAGGAGTCTTGGGTGATCTGTTTCCAAGCAGGGAGAGGCAGGGAAAGAAGTAAAGATAGAGGGGTCTTGACATCTGACTGCAAATAGGTTGGTAGTCACGGACTACCTAGCTTGCTCGGATAGGGCTGTTTCTGAGTGGCAGGAGTAGTAGGAGAAGACTTGACAGAATAAGGTTTTCTGCCACCTCTTTTACTCTTAGAAGAGGAAGGAGGTCTGGATAGCTTCCTTACAAAAGGAGTTTTAGAAGGATAGTTTCTTTGAAATTTTGGAACTGGTGACATAAAAATATGTTTAAGGTCCTGGAGCTCCTTGCCCTTTTATTGCAAGGACTTAAAAAGTTCTGCAGCAGCAGACCCAGACAAATCCTTGGAATCTTGTGGAGCATCCATAATTTTAGTTTTGATAGCATCTGGGAATAGCTGGAGTCTCAGTTAAGAGCATCTCTGAAAGACAGAGCAAGATGCAGCAGCTCTGACAAATGCTTCCACTGCAACATAGCTGCATTTAATAGAATGACGTATCACTTGGGCAGAAGAACCTAAAATGGAAGTAAGCTGGGATTTACTGTTAGAGTCTTGAAGCTCAGAAAAGAGCTTAGTGGCTTGAGAAAGGAGGGCAAAGGAATATTTTGCCATACGGGTCTGGTAGTTTATGGCTCTAAAGGCCAGAGTGGCCGAAGTATATACTTTTCCCCAACCTTTCCATAACTTTGCTCGCCTTGTTCGAGAGTAGAGGGGAGCTAGAAGGCAAAAGCTTAGAGGGCTTATCTGCAGCCATTGAGACTGTAGCTGGATCTGCAGAAGGGCTCTTAAAAAAAAACTTACAATCCTCTGGCACTTTGTGAAACCTGTCTGGCCGTTTAGGGGCAGGTGGTTGTGAATCTGGACACTTAGAAGCAGAGGAGAAAGCAATCAAAAAGCTGGAAGCACTGGAGGTACTGCAGATGGGGATGGAGAATCTATCTGTAAAAGATCATAATATCTTTTTTTATACATCTGAAACCGGATAGCAGTCCCACTTGAAAAATTCTTATATTCACAATGGTCTCTCCAAAGGTAATATCTTCCTCTGGAGAGTCAGTTCCATTTGATTCCTCCTCTGGGGAAGCATATCCCAGTGGAGAAGACATGTGGGCAGAGTATGCCAGAGACATCCCCAGAAGAATCATCCTCATCAGAGGAATCCTCAATTATGATCCTTTTTTGAGGAGAAACTGGAGAAAGGGAAGAAGGAAGAGAAACCCCTGTGAATTGCCTAAGGGCCATGAAGGCGTGAAACAGTCCTTGTGAAAAGGCTTGGCAATCAGAAGGAGAAGAATGTTTAGTTTTCTGCTTCTTCTTAACTGGAGCATCCATACGGTGGAAGGATGAGGGACCAGACATCAGCCTGCATTCAATAATATTGCTAGGGACCCTCCTCACGAACTGGGATTTGCTTAACACCTCAAGGGCCTTTAGAGATGAGGAGCCGGGATTCCTCCCTTATGTTCAAAGTGGACATATGCATATCCTCCAAGGACATGCTAGCAGGATCCTTTGTGGCCTCCACAGCAGTACTCAAGGAAGAATCATTAGCTACCTCTGAACAGGTCTCCGGGCCTATGTCAGCCTCGGTAGAAACGTCCAGAACTGGAGGAGCAGCAGAAACCTCAGGCCTAGATTTCTTGACCGTCTTAGGAACAGACTCCCCTCAAGGACCCCGATGCACTCTCCACAGCGTTGCACGCTAAATGCGTAACATGTTTGTTCTCTAGATATAAATTAAGAGAAGCAAGACAGATTAGCAGGATCTTTGGGACAAAGGCCTTGGAAATAGTACAGGAGGTATGGTTGTGGTTAGGGCCTAGGTAAAAGAGACACAAATTGTGGGTATCCTTATGTGGAATTTCCCTTCCCCCACTGGCATTTGCCCTTCCTAGATGACATGTAACCTCAGCAAAAAAAAAAAACAAAAAACAAAATTATGGAGCATTTACCTGAATCAGAATCCATAACTTCACTGATGAGCAAATGACCGAAGACATTCAGACTGATGGCAAAAAAGTTCAGAGGATGGTACATGTAAATTTCTGCTATACACTCGACATCACTTTATGACCAGTTTGAAAGGGATCCTATCTGTGATGTCGCACATACCTTACAGTAGCTTTAGACTTCTGTATACTGGCCAGATGTTTGGGTCAGCCTACATCGGACTCCTTCATGTTATGAACACTGCAACATATGAATAGAAGGACATGCTTAAAAGTAAGGTGTACAAAACAGTGGCACTACCAGTACTACTGTACAGTACAGAAACCTGGGCAGTAAAGGCAGAGCAGATGAGAAAGCTAGAGTGATGGAAATGAAGTGCCTGAGAAGGGTGGTAGGATGCTCAATGTGGGAGAGACAAAGAAACGAGGACTTAAGAGCAGAAGCCAAAGTAGGTCCAATTGCAGAAAAGGTCAAAGAGAACAGATTACAGTGGTTCAGACACACATGCAGAATAGCATATGACAATCTGGTGAAGAAGATTTGGGACAGACAGGAAGAAGGTAAGAGGAAACAAGAGCATCTAGCAAAGAGGTGGATGGATTGTGTAAGAGAATATCTGCAAAAGGCATGAGTGTTGAAGAAGGCATGAGCGTGGCACGGAGTCAAGAGAGATGATGACAGCTAACACAATGCATTGACCCCATGCAGAAAAAGGGGGGGGTTGATGATAGTAATGATGTGTAGTCCTCTGTACAAATTAATAGATTAAATGAAGAGAAAAAACATAGAGATTGAAGACCATGAGTTACATTGAAAGTAACTGGACAATTGTAACAAAGGGGTTGAACATAGAACCTCTACTTCATGAGGAGGAAGACAATAAAATAAAATAATGGACGGCATATTAATTTTAGGCAACTAGTTTTTGATATCTCCACTGCGGTGGTGGTGCTTCACAGTTAGACGTTGCCCATTCGATTCTCAGTCAAGAACGTCTTCTGTGTGGCATGCGTGAACGGGCGTTCCTTCGTTGAAGGTTGTGCGTTAGGCCCAGCAAGCCAGCAAGTAAAACTCTACTGCCAATCATTAGCAGACCGGAGTTCCACTGTGGCGACCCCTAACCGGAAAAGCCGAAAGACACAAACAGTTTTTGATATCTCCACATCACAAAAATGTTTAGCATAATTTAGGCAAAAGAAAGTAAAGGGTCATTACTAAACGTAGCGAGCCTATGACAAGAAAAAAGGCCAGAGGTCCTAAAGCGGTATTAGAGATATTTTCTGGAAATTTATATAAAGCAGAGGAATGTGGTAACCAAAAAATAGCACAAATGGAAATATTCATGGAAGACAATTATGTCAAGGTTAGAGGAAGGTGAGGCTGAACAACTAACAGTTAAAAGAGAAGGAGATGAGATAAAATGGTGATGTATAATCAATTTGCAGGGAAGCCTCCAGGAACAGATGTCATTCCTATGGAAGTCTGGAAGTTAGGAGGGAAGAAAAAGATAAAGATCTGCAAGATTTTAATAGTACTTTAAAAGGAGAAGAAGCACCAGCATTTTGGAAGAAAGCTGTGATGACTCCATTACCCAAAGAAGGTAAAGACTCATCAGACTTAGCTTCATATCAACCCATTTGAATGTTTAACCATGACTCTAAAGTGTTTATGTCTATACTATCTAAACGAATGCAAAGGGTTTGCAAAAAATTGACAGATATGGATTAATGAAGTTTTGTGGAGTGCAAGCAAATATTTAACGACACTGATAAAACAATGATCCATAAGGAAGCAGAATGTAAGAAAACAGATGGCTGTCAGTGGGTCTTGATGCACAAAAAGCATTCAACAGAGTAAGCTGGGAGTAAGGTTAATTAGGAAGATATATGAAGGATCGAAGGCAAGCATTAAAAATGGAAGGGTTCCTCTCCAATATGCTTTGTACTTTATTTGCTTTATATTTAGAGTCACTGGCTAAGAAAATAAGGGTCTCCGGAATTCAAGGATATAATTGTTATGGTAATCAAGAAAAGTTGGATTTGCTAGTGATATTATTTCATATCTGATAAATCCAGAAAAATGACATTGCAGTATTGTAGAACATTTTGGAACTGTTAAGTCTTTTTGGGATATAAAATGAATGAAGATAAAACAAAGGCTATGGCTGTAAATTAAGAACCAGTACACAAACTGGTTCAGGAATACCCTTATTCATGGGGACACGATGAAGTATTTAGGAGTATGGATTAAAAAAAGCTTTTGTTATGGCAGCTAAGGATATGTAGGAATAAACTAAAAAGATGATACAAAAACTGGAACCTCTTGTTTATGGATACGGACAATAAGATACAGGCAGTGAAAATGTTTTTAGTCCCTTTAGTTAAGGTAAGGCATATTTTTTTCAACCAAAGAAGAAGTTGTGGACAATAATTAATAAAGAGTTGAAAGAATTCATCTGGGTGGGGAAGAGAGCAAAAGATAAGCGGGCTAAGTTATCATTCCAACAGAACAAGGTGGTTTAGGACAGTCTATATCAGAATTTCTAAGTTTCAAAACTTCGAATCTGATATGGTCAACACCATATGATTGAAGTCTTGAAACTTTGAATCTTTTAACGGAGATCTCTGTGCAGTGCAGAAAGGGAAGATTTCCCTTTTCTGCACTGTAATGCGATCTCAGATTTGGTAAATTTAAGTAGCGGGGGGTGTGAGGGGCTTACCCCCCGCGTGGGGGTGCAGGGGGCTTGCCCCCCTTCTTAGAGCATTTAAATGGTTTGTTTTTGTGTTTTATTACATTTTCAAAGTTTCAAGACTTCGATTATATGGTGTCGACCACATCAGATTCAAAGATTTGAAACTTTGATCATGTAATATAGACCCACTTTAGGATTACCTGATTTGAATGAATATTTTTAACAGTTAACATTGATACACAACACAAGCTAAAGGTTTTAATTCAAAGTGGAAAGAGATGATGATGAAGCAGGGGGTGGGGCAGAGATCAAGAAATAAGTGGTACTTTGGATGCAGATCCTTAAGGGGGAATAATAATAACCATACAGATTATTATATTAAGATGCAGAAAGAACTAAGCCAACACAGGAAAGGAGATTTTGCCAATACGGATGACTGCAAGTAGGAATGGGTACAGAAAACATGCAAGAGGGGGCTGGAATTTACAGGAGAAAACTGGTGAAGGAACCAATGTATTGGGAGCAAATAACTAGAGACAGAAAGGTAATAGGATAGGATGAGGATAAGAAATCTGGACAAAAACTGAGAAACTGGAAGCTCGTGTTCATGGCTATGGATAGTAAGATACAAGCAGTCAAAATGTTTTTAGTCCGTTTAATTTTATATACAGGTCAGGCATATTTTTATCAACTAGAGGAGAAGTTGTTGATGGTAATTAATAAACAGTTAAAGGATTTATCTGGGAGGGCAAGGGTCAAGTGGGATAAGATTATTCTTCCAATAGACCAAGGTTGTTTAGAATCATCTGATTTGAATGGATATTTTACAGCTACATACAAAACACAAACAGAAATCTATAATTCAAAGTGGAAAGGGAATGATGAAGTAGGGGGGAAATTCAAGAAATAAGGAGAGAAAACAGCAGCAGCAGCCATATAGAATATTGCATTAATAAGGGTTCTTATTTCGTGACCGAAGTTTTGAAACTTCGAACACGACAATATCGAACTTGTCTGTTTGAAGTTTCAAAACTTCGAACACGGAAAAAAAAATTAAAAAACAACATGCAACAGTAAACTAAGGGAAATATTCCCTTTCCGCACTATAGTGCGGTCTCAGAGTTGGTATATTTAAAGAGCAGGGGGTGTGGGGGGTTGCAGGGGGGCTTGTTTTACTTGTAAGTTTTTTTTTTGTTTGATGTGTTCGAACTTCTGCAAGTTCGACTGTATGGTTTTGACCATATAGGATTTGAACTTGTTGAAGTTCAACCACGTAATAGGAACCCCATTAATAAGTTAGTAGAAAGTATTCTAAGAACTAAGTCAATGAAAGAATAGAGAAAAGAGATACTATTGAAAAGGATTACTACAATTAGAAGTAGATGGAATTTACTAGTGGAAGTAGGCAAAGAAACAAGGTACTGGAGCAAATAAAAAGAGGTGGGAAAGGTAACAGAACGGGAAGAGGCTAAAAAGACATTTGGACTGCAGGCTAGAGACTGCCTTCCCTATCAGGGATTGATATCAGAGTACAGTATAGGCAAAGGGAAAGGGATCGGGGAATCCTAAGTGAAAGACCTGCTCTGTTAAGAATTTTTGGTTGAACAGAAGCTGCTGCTAAAAAGGGATAATTAGTAGGGCTTATAAAATATTGCACTACAATTATAACAAATAATCAGAAGAGGTTAGAAAAGATTGGAAATTGCTTTTCCAGTCTGTCTTCCCAATGAACAATGGGAGGACATGTATGGCTCCCAGGTATACAGCAAAATTCAGAAGATTTAGGATTTTTGCTTGCATGTGTTTGCTTAGGTATTTTTATATCCCAGGCAGACATCAAATAATTTTTCCAGAGTTAGATAGCAAATGGTGTAGGTATTTTGGGGAAGAAAGAGGCAACTGGGAACATGATTTTTGGGAGTGTAATGAGTTGGCAGATTCTAAACATTCCCTACAGAGTACTTTTTCAGAAATATTTGGGAAGCAAATGGTTGTAAACTAAGCAAATAATTCTTCTGAGCTGGGACACAGATTCTGAATTGCCTAGCTACAGTAAGGCCTTAAGTTTAATTACATTGGCTCCCAAAAAGCACTTACTAGAATGGAAATTTAAATCTAAACCAACTGTATTTGAGATACTGAATATTGTAATATAGATAAAAGAACCAAAACCGAATCTTTAGAGAAGGGAAGGAGCAAATTACACACAGATAAATGGAATTTGTGGGAACAATACATGAAGAATAATGTTCAGGAAAAGGAGCAAGGCTCAAGGGAAGGCAAGAACTCAGCAACTTATATAATGCTGGACTGAATGACAGTTGTTATAAAAACATGTAATGTACAATGTATGTAAATAGAAAATGTAAATGGCAAAAATAATATTTTCTTTTTGTTAATTTATATGTGGTTACACCTTAAGTGACAATTTAATAAAAGTGTTTAAAAATAATAGATTGCATTAGACTGGTATAAAATGTACTCTTGATGGGGACTTTTGACATTTTAGACAAATTAAATTATATAGACTCTAAGATATCTTTTCTGCTCGAGAAAAGGCAGTGCTGGATCCAATTTTCTGAAATCAGGACAGGGGATAGGATTTTTCAAACCTAGATGCAAGCAAACGTGTGTTGCTAGACCTACAGTTTGCAGCAATTCTGGATTTGATTCCCTCATCCTCTATTTGCTAGATATCTGACTCTGTGCAGCTTGCTTAACCAGACATCGCTTCCACGTTGTCTCTAGAAGGGACTGTGTGCCCAGTGAGCTTTATCTGGTTAACAAATTTTATTTTTGACTGTGGTTATTGTTCAATAGCTGCATCATACTTCTTACTTGCCAATGTATTTTAGCTCAGTTGACAATCAAGGCCTGAAGGGGCATTTAGTGCGTTACATTTGTTTAATAAACTTAGGAATTAGTTTTGATGGGTGGTTTGGAAGGGAAAGTTTTGATTTCGGGTCCTGGTGCTGTATGTTCTAGTGATCATGACCATGTATTGTTCTACATTTCAGATGAGCATTGGCAAGGTAATTATGGACCACAGAGACTCTGCTTTGTAAATTCAATGGAAAAAAAAAAGTTCTTATCAAACAGCAGGGTCACCAGCAACTTAAACATGCAAGTCAATGAAAATAGAGAGCTCAAGACTGCAGAAGGCAAGACTGGGGAAACGGGGAAATTACTTAGAAAAGCTCAAATTAACACACGTGAAAGCAGGGTTGAAGAACTTTGGTGAAACAGCAAAACTACCATCACAGAAACCATAAGTATGTGCATGTAACTAATAAATGCAGCTAAGAGAGACAAACGTCCAGTCATTTTCAAATGGGGTGATGTTAAAGATAAAGGAAAGCAATACACATAAACCATAAGGAAACACAGGATACAGAGAGTGACATAGGAAAATACACAAAACACAGGAAGCGTGGGACAATCAAAACAGGGAAATCTCAAATATAGGGGAGAAAACTCTCCTGTTCCATTCAGTGTGGTAGATATAACCTTATGGATGGGAATAAAGCAAAACAAGGGAAGGGAAATGAATCTAACAAACTTAAAAAATAATTTACTGCTTTTTATTTTGTATTTATCTAACCATTAAATCACTTCTCTCCAGATGTTCTAAGTAACCTATATATTCCCCGGGTCTATATTAGATGCACGAAAAGACTTTAGCGCAAACGCTCACATGAGCAAAAATGCCGGGAATCGAAACTGTGATTGTGGGGTCATGTTACAGTGAGGAGTGGGATATTTGCCCTTTCCTCACTGTAGTGCGACCTCGGAATTGGAATATATAGTTAGCGGGGGGTGTGGGGAGCACAGCCCCCCACAATAGCAAGTTCGATTACCGGCATTTATGCTCATGTGAGCGTTTGCGGTAAAGTCTTTTCGGTTTTATAACACAGATCCAGATTTCCCTGTATAGCCTGCTCTCTAGGACCCAGCATAATCATATCATGGGGGGGGGGGGTTCATCTCCTCATTTTAGGAAGCATACTGTTCAGTAATACAGTAACTCATTATTTGTCTAGTAATTTAGGGGACAAGGTTCAAGCCTTGTGATATGTAACATCATCCATGACAAATATATATATATATATATATATATATATATATATATATATATATATATTTTTTTTTTTTGCTGTCTTACAGTTTAACCTCTTTGCTAGTGGCCAAGGTGCTTGGCCACATATGTTCCTTCCCAAGAGCACATGGAAGTGGAGTTACTGTGCAAGCCAGGTTTGGCTGACTGAGGGTGCTCATTCCTGGTTTCTTTACACTGCATGCCATGCAATACTTTCAATAGAGGGTAATGGCATTACAACAAACCGTACCATCTCCCTCTCAATAGAAGAGCTAGCATAGGTCACTCCCCCTCACTCTTTGGCTTGTCCAGCACTCAGGGTACTAACTCATTCTGAGTCATATGGGCTACAGCCAGAGCTTCAACTCTTTGCCATGGAGCCAGCTTTCAGTGAAAAATGTTGATATCACTGGTGGAGTGCAGGCAAAGAAGGAGGAGAAACACAGAGAGAAATAGAGGTAGCATACAACATAAAAACAAAGGGACAGAAAGGTGAAATGGTTATAGAAGATGGACAAGGGAAAGTGCAGAAGGTAAGACTGCATCAGTTACACAAGGCAAAGTTTTATTTTGCTAAATCAAAATGTTCTATTTAATTATATCTAGGAATGGGAGAAGGTTAACAGATTAAGAGTGCTAGTTTTTTTCCCACATAATTTTTGATCCTTGCCTGCCTACTATCCCTACCTTAAAGAGACATTCTGCTGTCTGACGGGGGATGTCATCCAGGCAACCACAAAGGTGGTTTCTGCTGTCACAGGCATCAAATGACAGCATTTTTTTATTTATGCTGTACTTCCCTCCCTGGTGGTGACATAAGCATTTGTGTCACAGACTATGCCTTTCTGTTGATGCATACATACTTATCCACATACAGTAACAAGGACTACCATTACTACCTTGGGGGGGTCATGCCTACATCTTCACTGCATTGCTTCCCCCATCATGGTCAGTCTATGCTCTTCAACACAAGCTCTGTCATTACAGTAGCAGCACAAGATAAGTGGGAACCACTACCCCCCCCTCCCCCCCCCAGCACAGCCATGCCCATCCTCCCCAGTTCCAGTGCCATCAAGTGCCTGAGCCATAACTTGAACTCTGGTCATCTGGGCTGTATCATTGTATGCCACTGGAGCAGGTTCACACGTCCCAGTTTGTTTAAACTTCTGCACCAATGTTTATTTTTTATTTTAATTTTTTTTTACAGTAAATGGAACTATAAAAATTATTTCATTTATATTAAAGGAATCCTCCTGAATACAAAATAATTTACATTTTTACTTTCCAAAAAAGCAGGTATTATAAATGGTCAGAATTCCCAAAAAAATATTTAAATGTACATGAAACTCTGTATAAATCAGGGGGTCAAAATTCACAGCTGTTAATTAAACCATATTAACTGACTTAAATGACCTTAGTGGCATCTCACTTGAACAAGCACAGAACAAGTATGGGAGATTTTGTGCTATACCACACATGATAGATTAATTTGGGAAAATATTCCAAATTCTAATACTGTAAACACTACTAATTTATTTCAGCAAATGCATATAATTTCATTTTTGAATTTGTAAACATCCTCACTTCGGTAATACAAAGAGAGAGCTGGAACAATAAAGGAAAGTAGACGACTGACCAGACACTTTTCTAATCAACTGCTTCGGTGAAACATAGGTTTAAGAAGATACACGAAAGAAAAAGAAAAGGATGAAGAAATAGTCACATATACAATGCTGTTAGTGAAGAAATATGTAATGAAAGGTATTTACAAGCTGAAAAACTTAACTGTTAATGTAATTCCCTTTTATTATCCTACACATAAATGCTACACTCTGAAATAAGAGAACAAACATTCTACCTACTATAAATATATGCTACTGTAATAAAAAATGAATGGTACAAATTTACCTTCTTCAGAGCAGCTGGGTAAGCTGCTCACTCATAACAGCAAATGTACAAATAACAAGTCATTACTGATTATAACTAAGCTGGAGATGTACAGCAGTCTTTGGCCAGACATTTTCAGCAGTCAAATGTCTCCCTACGGCATGTGGGTTGCACATTCAAATTGTGACCATTACAGGGCAGCCCCAGCAATAAACACCATACATTCGGGGGGGGGGGTGGCCAAGATGGCTGAGAGCAGCAATTAGTGAAATCTCTGTGACTGAAAACGTTTCTCTGACAGAAAATATAATCAAAAAATTAAAATTAGGGGATACTTGTTAGCTAATTTTATTTACTAACAGTCAGAGAAAAGATTTATAACTTCAAGTTCTTCAAAATCTGTCATTTTTCTGTCCAAATTTCAACTGCTTGGTTAAGTGAGAAGAGACTTAAAACATGAGTCACTCAAGAAATGGTACTCAGGATTCTTGTGTTAAGAAAGACATACAGTCACTAATATCTAGTATGTAGGATGTATTACTTAAAACAGACAAGCTGGATATCAAAGAAGAAAGTTTCAAAGAAAAGACCAGAAAGAAGATGGAAGATTTAAAAATGCTTATGAAACAACAAAGTACACAAATCAGCAGTATGGAAGAAACTTTAAATAATCATGAAGAATAACTGAAGGAGAGTCTCAGACAGAATTTCTTTTAATGCAAAATAAATGGATCACAGAAAAACTCGAGTCAGAAAGCACACTGAGATGAAAAAACATTAGAATTTATGGTATAGCTGAAAAGTATGAGGGAGACAATATAATAAACTTCTTAATTATCTGGCTACATAAAGCCTTAAATCTACCTGAAACTGTATCTTTTGGAATTAAAACAGCACATAACAGCACATAGATCCCTGACAGCACCTTAGAAGAAGGAACACTCACCATCATGTTCAATTATAGTTAACTTCATGTCTAGCTTAGAAAAAGATCAAATATTAAAAACAACATTGTCCAGTCCACTTATTAAAACAGGTGATCATGTAGTCAGATTTGACAATGATTATTCTAGTAAAGTAATGAGGAAAAGAAAATCCTGTTTACCAGTGATTACGGAATTAAAAAAAAATTAAAGCCACTTTGGTGTTTCCTGCAATGATCAAATTATTTCTTTCTGAAGAAACTAAAATGTTTAACACACTGGAGGAGGCATCCACTTTTGTTAATAGCAATAAAGTCCTTAATAATACTGAAGAAATGGAGTGGAACAGTATATCCCTGGAGAGACAGTGAGCTGAATTCCTGGAAAATTGTTTCTAAAATTAAAAAGCATAAAACAAGCTACTTTCATTCTCTGATTACAGGACTTTTATTTTTTGAAACAATAGATTTGCTCTTTAAGTAAAAGGTTTGTACTGGACTTTAAGCTTCAAAACACATGTATGTGTACATTTAGAAGTTACATTTTTCATGATGAGGAATATAAATGATTAAACACAGCAGTAGGGCACTAGGAAGTACCACAGGCAAAAAGAGTTTATAAATCCAAGTTGAAAGAAAACTTTGTAGATTCCAAAAAATATATATACACAAACAATTAGTTTTACTGTTTACTACATTTACATTGAGACACTTTATATATTTCACTTAACTAAACTTATAAGTGTATTTCTAAATGTTAAATGAATTATTTCTTTAAGAGAATGTTATTAAATTATAAGCAACAGAATTGGTAACTTTAAGGTTATATAAGAATGTTATTTTATTTGTTCAGCTTTGCCTAGTGCATTGCTAGATTTACTGAATGTCAGATCTAAGTAATATGCTAATTGTAAGTGTTAAGGTGCTGCTGATTTTGTTTCTTTGTTTCTGTGTACCACATTCCTTTCACAGGTCATTTATGAAGCAAGTAAACTTGGAGAAAGCTGCAAAACAGAAGAATATTACATTTATGTCAGAGTGCTGGATTCTTCCCACATTGAGCTGTCCTGAAGAAAATGTAAGCCAATGTTCATCACTGATGTCTCAGAAAAAAAGAAAAGAAAGTACAGTTGTGTAAAGTCTTACCCATAACAGTAGATGTCCTTCTCTTCACTGTTGCAGTATTATTCACAATAGGGATTCCCTACCGACGTCCGGCCAGTATACCAAAGCCTTTAGGTTAAGGGTACGCATTACATCACATGTATATTCCCTGCACACAGTGCAAGGCATAAAGGTGGCATCTGGATGTACCATCCTCAGAACTGAAAGCCCCAGTAGGAACCACAGTCCAAGGACACTAGTAGATAAGCACATCCAGAAGGAAAAAGGACCAGGGGAGGAGGGAGAGAGCGAATACTGCAACAGTGATATGGAAGGACATCTACTGTTATGGTAAGACTTTACACAACTGTACTATGTCCTTCTATATCACTGTTGCAGTGTTCTTTACAATAGGGAGAGTGCAATAGCTCAGGAAGAAGATTGGCAGGAGGAAGGGCCAGCAGAGCCCTCTAGGAAGCCATTGGGAATGGCCCTGACAAAGCTAGCTCTGGCCCTAGAAATTACATATAACTTATTGTGCCTGGTAAATATGAATGCACAGAAATCCAGGTAGCAGCCTCAAGAACAGAATTAGCATCTAACTAGAAAGGAAAAGGTAGACCACAAACAAAACGAACAGAACTGTTGAATATAAATCCAATGAACCAGGAATCTGTTTTTTTGCCTGTTGTTAATCAAGATAGACTTTCTAACCACAACTTGGTTGACAAGGATGGTGGTGGTATACAAGGTACTCGTCCAGTAACGGTTTCCCAACAAGAGGCCACTAGCAGATTTGACAAAGTATTTTCTAAAAAATACTATTTTTCTGCTAGTGACAATGTTAATTCTATTGTTCCGGATGTTCAACACACAGGCAAGGAGCATGAAAATGCTTCTTTAAAGGATTTAATTTTCTCTATGGAAAAAAGACTGTTTAAATTGAAAAGTCTAGAGATTGACATTGCTTATTTAAAACAATGTATAGAGTTAAAAATTGTGCCACAAGGGCTTAGAATTTTCAAGTTTCCATTTGGTATAGATTATTCGGAAAGTGTTATGACTGATTTCTGTGATTATTTTAACGAAATTGGTTTAGGTCTGTTAAGGAAAACTGTACATTATTTTGAAGTACAAAAAGAACAAGTTTTCAAACATGTACAGAGTTTGGACAATATAATTAGAAATGACCTAGTATTTTCTCATCACAGCACTATGTATTTCAAAATGCTGGACAGGGTGGAGAATAGGTGTTTTAATATTTTTCAAAAGAAAAAAAGAAAAATCATGAGGGATCAGAAAAATTATCAGGACAATACAGTTTATATTAATAAAAATCACAAATCACCCTACATTTCTTCTACTAGAAATAAATTTGGTAATCAACAATATAGACACGACAGTACCAGTTTTCCACAAAGATTTTCTTCCCCTTCTAGGGACCAATATGTTGGGCAAACAGATGAATGGGTAGAGGAAGGAATTGGTATAGACAATTTGGATGATAGGGATTTTCCCTCTCTCAGGCGCTCCGAGAGACTGGCACAGTACTACAACAAGAAGGGGGAGTACAACAGAACTTACTACCCCCAGAAAAAGAATCAATTTACCCACCGCATGAATGCGTTTTAGAATTTAACAATTCTACTGACATTATTCCATCAAAAGAAAACATAGTATATAAGAGAGATGGGTTCACCATATACAACTATTCGGATTTAATCATCACCGACAATTATTTTAATTTGTTCTCAAAGGGTATCAAGTTCATCCCTACACATAGGGGTGACCTTGTCGAAAGTATAGAGGCTTTAAAGTTATTTGTGAGAAAATTAAACTTAAAGATACTTTTTGAACCTACACGAGACAATGATATGCATCACATGGAAATGGCTGATAAAATAAAGAAAAGAAGCATCTACAATCCACCTTTACACCCACTACTCGAAACCTATGAAAAATTAGTCATGGAAGATATTTACAATGAATTCAAACATCACCAGAAGTTAGAACATTGGAACCTCACCAAGAATGAATACAAACTCTTAAGTGAACTCAGAAAAGACAACAATATTCGTATCATGGTTCCAGACAAAGGTGGTGGAATTGCTATTTTCAAAAGTGAAGAATATTCTGCTGTCATGAAAAAACTTCTGATGGACGAAAATACATATTGTGAAATTTCTAAAAATCAAATAAATATTTCACATTCTAGAATTAACAGTTACTTGGAGGAATATTTAGTAGAAAAAAGAATAAGTCCTAGCGAATATGATTTTTTATGTATCAATTTTCCTAGAATCCTTATATTTTTTGGAATTCCAAAAATACATAAGGACATTATCAAGCCTCCTTTTAGAGCCATAGTGGCAGCAAAAGGTTCAAAAACAAATCCATTATCAGTATTTATTGATTCTCACATAGAACATGTGGTTAAAAAGACTTCTCACCTACTAAACGATTCCTGGGAATTTTTGACAAGTATTAAACAGGATTTATTTCAAGATGACGTCTTATTTCTAACTATTGATGTTAGAGATTTATTTACATGTATTCCCAAAGATGAAGGGATGGCTTTGTTCGAAGAGGTACTTTTCAAACATTCTGACCTTGGGAATGATAAAATTCTATTAATTTGTGAACTGATGAACCTAGTCCTTGACAACAACTTTTTATGTTTCGAAGGGAAATTTTACAAACAAGTTACTGGCGTCCCTATGGGTGCTACCTGTTCACCAGTATATTCGAACTTGGTCCTACTGGGTTGGGAAACACAGTTTGTATTCAACAGTCAATTCTGGCCTTATATTAAGTTATATCTTCGATACCTGGACGACATCTTTATTTTGTGGGGGGGAAGTGAAGAGGAAATTACCAATTTTTTAAACTATATTAACAACAGTACTTCCTTCCTTTCCTTCACTTTCCAATACAACAACATGGAAATTAACTATCTTGATACTTGTATTTACAAAGACATACCCAACAGGCAATTTAAATCGAAAATATTTAGGAAGAAAACATTCTGCAACGCTTATCTACATTTTGACAGTTGTCACCCTACATCACAAAAAATCAGTATTATCAAAGGGCAAGCTATTCGAATTGCCAGGATGACTTCTGACATACTAGATTTGGAAGCGGAATTTTTTGTGTTAAAAGAAATGTTTTTGGAAAGGGGGTACCCCCCTGATTTAATCAATTCTACTATACACAATGTACAGCAACTATGGGGTAAAAAATATATTCCCCTGTTAGGAACTTCTGAAAGTAGTAACAATAACAGGGTGAATATACACGACTTTCACACTACTTGTGTTTTAACACACAACACAAGAACCCCTGCTATCAAAAACATTTTACAAAGAAATTGGAACATTCTGAGAACCAATGATGGTATACGCAAAAAGTTGGGAAACACTCCCAGATTTGTCAACAAAGTAGGGTTCAACATGAAACAACTTTTGGAATATAAAAGACCTTTCACTTTCCAAAACAAACGGGGCACAAGAAGATGTGGCATGTGTAACTATTGTTCTTACATTTACACAGAACCCACTATAAGGCTACACAATATTATGAATAGTATAGTGTTTTTAAAAGATGGTACCTGTAACACCAAGGGAGTGGTATATCTTGCAGTATGTTCTACCTGTCAACATTTTTATGTTGGCAAGACTGAAAGACTATTTAAAAACAGGATATATGAACACCTCAATGACATAAAAAACCACAAGAATACCAACTCTCTATATAAACATAGTACATCCTGTGTGGAATTCAAAAAATTCGTTTTTGGTATTTTGGACACTGTCACAACAGACGCCAGGGGTGGAGATTGGAAAAACCTTTTAAAAAAGAAGGAAAGTCAATGGCAGTACAGGTTAGCTTCTATGTTTCCTCCAGGATTAAATGAAATGGTGTCTTTAACACCATTACTTATAGAGAGAGCCAACAACATCTGAATTATTAATTAAATGTTTTTAATATATATACACACACCTGTTAATCACATTTTATTGTGTATCAAGAATTTTTAATATTACAATGAACGATATTTTAAAATTATCAGTAAAGTTATATTTACATTTTATACATACATAAAATTTTTTTTGAAATATCCCAACAACCAAAACAGTAATATTATGTATCTTTGTAAGTTTTTATGGTAACATATTTATATACAATATTTATTATCTTCATACTTTTGTGCCAGTATTTACCTATTTATAAAGTTTTACATATTTTTAATGTTTACTCTTACATCAAATATAACAAGTTTTCTGCACTAAACATATTCACTATTGTTGGTAATTAATTTTAGGTTGATGTTTGTTTAAATGTTAATTGTGAAGGTATGATGTCATTAATTGGAGGGTTATATAAACATAATTAAACAAAGATAATTGTTTCTGAAGAAGTCTCTATTATGAGATGAAAGCGCTTAAACTGTCACAGTAATTGTTATAATAAACGGATGGTTGTTTTAAATTCTCTATTTCATGTCCTGGATTCCTGGTTCATTGGATTTAGAAAGGAAAAGGTAACAGAATGGAAAGAGGCCAAGAATTTATTTGGACTGCAGGTTAGAGATTGCCTTCCCTATCAATGAATGATTAATTACAGTAGAGACCAAGAGAAAGAAACAGGGGGTCCTAATTGAAAGACCAGCACTGGTAGAGTTTCTAATAGAATCTAGAACATAAGCTGCAGTTAAAAAAAGGAATAATTAGTAAAGCATATAAGATATTGCATGATAATTATAAAAATTAATCAGAGGAGCTTAGAAAGGATGGAGAAGAGAGATTGGATAAGCAATTCACAAAGAGACAATGGGGGGATATATGTATATCTCCCAAACATGCAACAAAGTCTAGACGATTTAGGATCTTTGCCTGGAAGTCTTTACATAGGTATTTTTATACCCTAAGTAGAATCCAAAGAATTTTTCCTTAGGTTGATAGCAAATGTCAGAGGTGTGACAGGCAAGAAAAAGGTGGCTGGGAGCATAATTTCTGGGAATGTAATGAGCTGGCAGACTTTAGGGATTCCCTGCAGACTGCTCTGTCAGAGATGCTGGGTGAGCGGATTGGATTGACTGGGGAGATGATTTTTTGAGCTATGATACAGAATCTTAATCGCCTAGACATAGTAAAGCCTTACTGAGTCCATTTATGGTGGCTGTGAAAAATGCAATTACTAGAAAATGGAAATCAAAGTTTAGATCAATTTCACTAGAAGTAGTGAATATAGTAGCACAGATAAAAACTGGAATTGGGATCTTCAGAAAAGGGAAGAAGCAAACTATATAGGAAAAAATGGGAATTGTGGGAACAATATATGCAGGGAAGGAACGAGGTTTAAGAGGCAGGATATGAATGAGCCATACTAATTATGGTGGCTGCCAAAAAAGCAATTACTAGAAAATGGAAATCAAAGTCTAGACCAACTTTACTAGAAGTAGTGAATATAGTAACAGAGATAAAAACTGGAATTGGGATATTTAGAAAAGGGAAGGAGCAAATTACATAGAAAAAAATGGGAATTGAGGGAACACTACATGTAAGGAAGGAACGAGGTTTAACAGGCAGGATTTGAATGAGCCATATAATGCTTAACCGACAATGACTGGATAGATTTTAAATGATGTATAATGTTTGCAACTACAGTTGTTTCAGTGGTGTCTGTGATCTATAATATCTGTAACTAAAGTGGTGTTATTTTGTTTTTCATTTATATAAATGTAAGCTTGCCTATTTCAATCATGAGGGCCCCTGGAAGAAAAACAGAATGAAAATGCCTGAAGAGCCAGCAGAAGAGCTCTCATCTCTGACACTATTTCTTTTGTCGAAGTGACCAAAAGCCTGCACCTTCTGAGGACTGGAGGAGGCCCCTCATCCTGCATCTGAAGCATCTGGGAAGAGTTCCTGAGAGGGGAATGGAGACTGAAAGGAAGCCCTGAGTTGAGGGATAACTGATGAATCTACCACAGAAATTCCAGCTTGAGGCGTAGATGTAGAGGGACTAGAAAGTCTAAAGGATGAGAATGCTGAAACCAAACTGATTTTGGAAACCACTGAAGCTTTCTCATGGAGAGCTTGGCTAGAGGGAGCATAGGAATGGTGGAAGCCATATAACCCAGAGCCCCTCAAAAATTCTCTGGCTGGGATTGAAGTCTGAGGAAGAAGTGATTGAAAGAAAGCAATGACAGTTAAGGCCTTGGGAAGAGGTAAGGATGCCAGCATCGGAACAGTCTGGATCCTGTCACCCAGAAAAACATGATCATGAGAAGGAGTCAGGAATTACTTCTGGAAATGTACAGTAAATCCTAGGTTCTGCAAGAGATAAATGCTGAAGTGTAGATGCTGCAGTAAGGTATCTTGAGAGGAGGCCTGAATAAGCAGGTCATCGAGGTAGGGAAATACCTGTATCCCCTTAGCCTGCAGAAAGCAATCACAGGAGTGAGGCATTTGGT
This sequence comes from Protopterus annectens, assembly GCF_019279795.1. NCBI lineage: Eukaryota > Metazoa > Chordata > Ceratodontiformes > Protopteridae > Protopterus > Protopterus annectens. Next base: position 652,214,248 of record NC_056726.1, read on the forward strand.
GAAGACCCTTAGGGCAGTAGAGGCACCAAAGGGCAAAACAAAGAACTGAAAATGCCAGGAAGCAACATAGAAACATAAAAACTTCCTGAAAAGAGGATGAATAGGAATGTGAAGATAAGCATCTTTGAGATCCAGGAAGCTAGAAAGGCCTGATGAAGAAGCACAGGAAACAAGGTTTGAAGGGACAACATCCAAAAGGAAGGACCTTTAAAAGGGTGTTTAATTGACACAGATCCATAATGTGTCTCCAGGTGTCTTCTTTCCTGGGGACCAATAACATCCTGGAATAAAACCGCTTCCTCTCTGAGGAGTTGGAACTTCCTGAATAGTTTCCTCAGGCAAATGGCCCTGAAGCACCTCTGGAAAAAAATGGCAGTTGTTCCAAGGAGGCTCAGAAATGCCCAATAAAGGGGGAAGAGATTTTCAAACCATGCAATGACCCTGGCAAATTACTGAAAGAATCCAGGAATCTTGGGTGATCTTTAGCCAAAAACGGAGAGAGAGAGAGAGAGATGTAGAGAAAGAGGAATGTGACTGAGAAGAATGGGCAAGGATAGTCAGACAGCACCTGATTTATCAGGAAATGAAGGCTTCTTAGTAGGAGGAGTTTGGGCAGCCTTAGCAGGGGGAGCCCTTTTACCATCCTTTTTACCTTTGAGGTCGGGAGGGCAAGACTATCTACAGATAAAAGCAGGCTTATTAGGAAAATTCCTCTGAAATTTGGGCACAGGGGAAATAAAAATATGCTTCAACTCCTGTAAGCCTCGGCCTTTTCTTGTAGGGACTTAGCACCAAACAAATGCTTATTATTCAGAGGAGCACCCATCACTTTAGCCTTGATATTAGGCAAGTGTTGAAGTATGAGCCATGAATACCTCCTCAAAACAGATCCAAAAGCAACAGCCTTAGATGAAGGATCAGCTGAATCATAGCTGCATTGAATGGAATGGCGAGCTACTTGGGAGGACTTTCCTGGCAAGGCAAAAGCAAAAGCCTTCACATCAGAATCAGGGAGATCTGAAATAGCCTGCTAGGCTTGAGTGAACAGTCAAAACATAGCTAGTCATATCTGTATGATAGTTGATAGCTCTAAAGGCAAGAGTAGCAGAAGTATACACCTTCTTACCCAGCCTCTCCATGGTTCTGCAATCCTTTCCACATGGAAGCAACTTAGTGCAAAACAACAATTTGGAGGGCTTATCAGAAGCAACTGACACCAGATAGGTCAGCAGAGGGACACCTACAAAGAAGATTGCAGTCCTCAGGCACTTTATAAAAACTATTAGTTTTTTGGGGGGAGGAGAGGGGTGGGAATCAAAAGCCTGAGAAGCAGTGGAAAAAGAATCCAGAAAAGCAGCAAGAACAGGAGGAACAGCAAAGGGCCTAGGAGACTCCATTTGCAGAAGCTCATAGTATCTCTTCTGAATATCAGGCACCTGGACACAGTCCCTTTTGAAAAATTCCATCATTCTGGAAATAGCACCAACCAAATGAAATCTCCTTAAAAGAAGAGTCAGGACTGATAGACTCTTCCTCCTCAGAACCATAGTCAAATGGCAAAGGAATCTGGGAGGAATAAGTAAGGAATCCTTCATCAGAATCAGTAAACTCCTCCTCAGAAGAATCCTGCTACCAGGGTCTCAAGAGGGGTGGAAGACTAGGGAGGAGCAGGAACAGAAACTCCATGTGGAGGCTTAAGAGCCATAAGGGGATTGAACAGGCCTTGAGTGAAATGTTGCCATTTACTCTGAGGATTTTTCGGAGCAGGCGAAATATGTTTGTTTTTTCTGCTTCTTTTAAAGTGAAACAGCCTTGACAATTGTGGAGGCTCTGACCCCTAATGACACTCAATAATGGTGCTCAGAACCTCTTTACTCACTAAATTTGAGGAACAACCCTAGGCCCTTTGGTAATAACTAGCCATGGTTCCCCCTGTACATCTGAAGTGGACGTTTGCAAAACCTCCATGGATGTGCCTGCATTGGATCCATGTCAGTCACCAAAGCAATCACAAAAGAGGAATCTGAGAGAAAAAAACAGATGATCCTCAGGGCTTTCACCAGCCTCAAGGGGGATATCCAGTGGAGGAGATACAGCAGAAGAATCAGACCAAGCTTTTTTGGCCTTTTTCTTCATGGATGGCTGACACTCAGTGTGGGAAGTTCCTTTCATGGTATTTTTAGCCAAGAGTTTAAGGCACTGATTCTCTATGTAAATCACAAAGGAAGAAAGCTGACTCTGCAATGTCTTGGGGACAAAAGCTTGACATATCTCACAAGACGTATGGTCATGGGAATCGCCTAAACTGAACAAACACTGCTCATGACAATCTTTATCGGAAATCAGTCTCCCACACTGGCATTTCCCCTTTCTGGAGGGCATGAAATCCAGCAACCAGAAACAAGGCAAAACTAAGAAAGTAAAGTCAAAAAATCCCAATGGGGCACTTATCTGAAAGTGGTAGAAATGAGCAGATGAATGAGCATTCAGACAGATGCTGGAAGATGGTGTTCAGACTGGGGGCAAAGAAGTTCTGAGGATGGTACATCTAAACATCACCTTTATGGCCTACGCCATGCGCAGGGAGCATGTGTGTGACATATGGCATACCCTTTACAACCTAAAGACTTTGGTACACTGGCCAGAAGTCAGGCTGCCCTTGACAGGGAATCCCAACTGTAAAGAATACTGCAACAATGATAAGGAAGGACATCCCCCCATTTTATATATATATATATATATATATATATATATATATATATATATATATATATATATATATATATATATATATATATATGGGAGAAATCTACTCAAAATAACAACCCTTTTTCTCTTCTTAGAAGAATTGGTAAGACAAAATCTATAAATGTGTTTTACACTGAGATGTTGTAACATATAATTTGCTTACATTGTGCATGTTAATAACACATCTGACACAGATATCCTTCAGAAGGGTCTCACAGAAACGGATAACTGGTGCCAGAGCCATGGCCTAAAGTTAAATGCCAAAAAATGCATAGTCATACCCTTCGGGAAAAACAAGGTTACCCCTAGCTACCAAATAGGTGGCAATCCACTGAGTACAGAAGAAGTTATCAGGGACCTGGGGACCCAGGTTGATAGTAGTCTGTCATTCGACACCCATGTAGCTAAAGTAGTTAGGAAGACCTTCTACATTGCCCACCTTATCATGAAGGGATTCTCATCTAGATCAAGGGAGGTCATAGTCTTCCTATACTCATCACTCATCAGACCAATGATTGAGTACAATGCCCCATTCGGAATGTATCTGACCTGACACTTGCAGCAGCTGGAGAGGCCACAAAAGTTCCTCACCAAAAGGATAAAGGGTCTCAAACATCTGTCCTATGCTGCCCGACTGAAAGAACTCCAGCTCTATTCAGTCGCCACCGCTTGCTCAGAGGTGACCTTTGCCTAACATACAAGGCCATGTCAAACCCAGATTTGATGAATATGCTTCACCTCAAAAATCTAGATCTGTCAGAGCCACAAGGGTGGGAGACTTAAACCTCGACACGGCTATTAATAGGACGTGCTGGAGGGATAGATTCATCACCCAAAGACTCCCTATGCTGTGGAATAAAATCCCGGTATATGTGAGGCAGAGCACCTCGCTGGCCTTGTTCAAGAGAAATCTTGACCAATGGATGGGAGATCGCAGATATACCCCAGGGATTACCTCAGTGTCACTGCTCAACAGAGGCACAGCAAAATAATGGGTATAGTTCCCCATACTAAAGGGGTGGCGTAAGCCACAAAACTATGGGCTAGGCTTGTAAATGCCCTCGGGCAGATAGCCTAGTATGAACCTATGAACCTATGAACCTATTATTAACTACATATATTAATTGAAAGTTGCAAAGTTAAATGCTTGTTACTAATTAGAACAGCTTAAAAGAACTAAGAGGAATGAGAAACAGAGAGGAAATTAGCAGCTGTTGTGTGCTGTGAGTTGTCATTTCCTCATGCTGTAGTGAAATTCTGATATCAGTATGTAAAGCTTAGATCAGAGCAGCAGCTCAAAATGGCTAAAAACAAATATTCAAATCAATCAAGCAGGAATTATTTTACATAGAGTCAAGACTGCTTGTAATACTAGAATTAATAAGAATACTTAAATATCTTATGAATAAATGCAAATGCACAAGGAATGAAATATTTAATATGCAAGACTGGTGGCTACCATAATGGTTAAGATGTTTATTTCCCAGATACTAGGTATGGGGTTTAATCCTTGTCTTTAAGGGAACTGGCTAAGCTTAAAATGACTGCTAGCCTAGTATTTGGGTTAGCACAGCAGCATTGTGGGTAGCATCTTTCCTGAAAGAGATTCTCTAGTTCAATTCTCAACTTGAATGCTTACTGTAAAGAGTCTGCTTGTCCTCCTCCTGCTTTCATGTGCACTGTAACTCATAAAGAAAAGTATGGCATCTATGCCCAAGGAAGTCATTGTTCCTCTGTATTAGGCATTGATCAGACCTATGATCGAGTATAAAAGCCCCCCTTTGGTATGTATCTAACCAAGCATATTCAACAATTGGAATGTCCATAGAGGTTCCTCACTAAAAGAACAGACTGCGTAAGTAACATGTCTAATGCAGGCCACCTCAAGCCCCTAACCCTGTATTCTGTCTCTTACAGGCTGTTGAGGGGAGATCTATGCCTGGCATACAAGGCATTGTCATACCTTACTCCGATGGACCTCCTGCATATCCACAAAATGAGCAGCATGAGAATTACCAGTTCTAAAGATTTAAACCTTACCTGTGATATAAATAGGACCAGGTGGAGAGACAGCTATGCATACCAGAGACTACCTATTCTTTGGAACAGGCTCCCCATCCATGTAAAGCACAGTTCCTTCTTAACCTAATTTAAGCGTAACTTAGACATTTGGATGGGGAAAAGGAAATTCATCCCTGGCTTGGCACCTATGTCTCTAATGGACACAGGCAGCCTGCAAATGATTCAACTCCCAGGCTCTTGCTTATAAATGTTTCACCTCCCAAGCCCCTGCTTACATTTATCAAGGATACCAAAACTTGTAAGAGATTTGGGATGCAAGGCTAGGCTTAAAAAGGCCCCTGTGGTCATTAGTCTAGCAAACACCTATGAACCTATGGAAAGAGCAGTATCAGTAAGTTAAGAAATATGTACACATACTATAATCTTTAATAGAGAGCTGATGATTAAATAGCTCTTTGAAGGGAAATTTTAGAAATTTAGCTATAACTGTTTTTGTGTCTATCTGCTGATTTCTGAAGTATCTGCACTTAAAAGTAGCATTTTGGTCGACTCTGGTCGATTAATACTGTTTTTTTGTTAATTTAACTGCTGAGGCTGCCCACTAAAGTGTGCTAGCCTGTGTAAATCGATTTTACTGTTTGCTTAATTGCATTTCTGTGTGCTTTCCTGAAAAAACAAACAAAAAAAAAATACTCCTTGTTTTCCCGCCTTTGCTCGACTAGTTTGGACCAGTATACAGGCTTTGCTGTATTTTGGGCTGTGTGTAGTTCCTGTGTTGGCCATTGCCTTACTTGGATAGAAGGAAGTTTCTGAGCTCACCAGTGGGAGTGGGGAGCCTTGAGCAGTCTATCTGTCCCTGGGGGAAGTGACCTCAGCACTTGAGCTGTAAATTATTGGTTGCTTTGGACCATTTCTAGCTCTTTTCAAGTTCCCTGTATAAAAATCCGCCTCAGGGCGTTTTATGGTTGGGCATAGCAGCAGCGGTTATACAGGTTTAAACTATTTCTGGCTCCGCCAAGTCTGCTCTTCAATTTTTCACTTAGAAAGCTCTACTCAGTCTATTTAGCTGTATATATTAGCACTATTTTCGGGACTTCTAGTCTTAGCAAGCACTCTTATAATAAAGTAAGCACTCTTATACTTAAGTAAGCACTACAGCCATCCACTACCCCCTGTGAATACCCACTTCCCTTAAAGGCACAGCACTCCTTATAATATTCTAGTATGACGAGTGGTAGACCACTAGCATCCTCTCTTGTTCAGCTGGTTAACCTGGGAATCTTAAGACAATGTTACAATTGTCTCATGTACACAGACAACCCTCTCCTCCTTCCTACTAACACAAATACTTGTGAGAGATGCAACTATATAGCCAGACTGGAGGCTGAACTCTCTCAACTCAGGACTGGCAAGACCAGACAGGAGGAGAAGGTACCCACACCCGAAGCAAAACTGGTCACACATAAAACCACCACCACTACAAACCAAACACATAAGAACACAAAGACATACTCGGAGGCCCTTATAAAAAACTTCCCAAAACAACAGAGGCCTCCAAAGCAGACACCCAGAAATACACCCCCACAAAACGTAACACCTACAACACATACCTCAAACAACAGGTGTGTCACACAATCACAGCCCCTAAGGCAAAACACTATGCCAGAGACATTAGTAATAGGTGACTCTATAGTCAGACACACCGACTTTCCACTTACCAGGCTGAATAAGGAGAGGGTAACGGTGAGCTGCCTATCGGGAACTAGGATCCGCCACATTACACACGCACTCAGGTCACTCCAAAGCAAGTACAAGTATGATGCAGTCATTGTCCATGCTGGTGTGAATGACCTGAGACGTACCTCCCTGGACTACATGAAAAGAGACATTGAGGAGCTCTCCGATTATGTAGCCCAGACTGGTATGACCCTGACCCTGAGCAGCATCCTGCCTTCACCAAGAATGATGCCTCAGTACAAAGACAAAATGATCAATTTTAACAATTGGCTTAATCACCGGTGTCATTCTAGGGGGATCCAATGTCTGTCAGCCTGGGATGACATGCTGGACAAGCCGCGTTGCCCAAGGGATGGCTTGCACCTGTCACCACTGGGCTTCCGGATACTGGCCAAGGCTCTTGCCACCCCATAGTGCCTTTTTAGGCAATGCTCAAAAGACAAATCAACCTCCGTAAAACAAAAATGGAAAAAATTAAGGGTAATGCTGCTCAACGCAGAAGTCTAAATCTCAAGATGCAGGCACTCAAGCACTTCTCAGTATGGAGAACATCGATGTCTGTGCAGTAACTGAAACCTGGTTCAAGGCTCCTGAGAGCACTCCAGCGCTACCAGGCTATACCTCATATCATGCTTTTCGCCTCAAGTTCCAGGCCGAACCACAAGGAGGGGGAGTGTCCATTTTCATAAAGGACACCTACACCTCTCGATTGGTGGCTACCCATGAAGCATCAGAAACCATACAAGTTTTACTCACCATAGGCAAAACTGCCATACAACTGGTCGCATGTTATAGAACACCCTCCCAATCCCAGGAATCCCATCAAGCATTCCTGAAAACACTGGAGGATATGAATGTCACACCAAACACCATCATATTGGGTGACTTCAACTACCCCAACATAGACTGAGCCCACTATTCTAGCCCTTACACCCTAGCCCAAAGATTCCTGGAATTCATTAACTCAAATGCTATGGAGCAACTGGTCACTTCTCCTACGAGGAGAGATAATATACTTGACCTGATTATCACAAACATGGGGTCCAAATGCTCCGCACCGGATATAAACCCCTCACTAGTAAGATCTGACCATAAACTGATCACGTTGGATGTACATATCCCACTCCCACCCCCAGAACAAAAGACTACAGTGAAAAATTTTTCAAAAGCTGACTTTACACTCCTTAAGTCAGAAATGATATCCTTTAAGCCTACTGGGTTAATGGAAACCACATCCCAAAATGCTGAATCCTACACAACAGCCTTCTATGGACATCTCCAAGAATGCATGGGTCAAGCAATCCCAACTAAAACCAAGACCCTCTCCACCAAGGGAAAACACCCGGTTTGGTGGACCCCGGCTATAAACAAACTGTACAACAAAAGAAGGAAGCTACTGCAGGACAAAGCCAAATCCCACAAGGGAAAGGCTTCCCTGATCAGCACAAGTAAAAAACTACATTCTCTCATAAAAACATCTAAAGCCAACTTTGAGAGAAAGATTGCCAAGGATACCAAAGACAATCACAAGGCCTTCTTCAATTATGTCAGAACCTTGGGAGGAAATTCTCAGATATGCTCTGAGTTGGTACACAACGACAAAAAATTCACTGACCCTACCGACATTGCCAATATTCTGGCAGATAGGTTCAGTGCAAATTTCTCCCCTCCCTCACCCCCTAAACATGTAGTAATTATCCCTGCTGAATGTAACCTACCTGTCATCTCAGACATACAGGTGAAATCAGCACTCAACAAAGCAAAAAACACAGCATCTATGGGACCCGATGGTATCCCCGGTTGCGTGTTACGTGAACTTCAAGATGAACTAAACCCGCACCTAAAAACACTATTCAATCTTAGCCTCACTACAGGATATGTACCTGAACACTGGCGCACAGCAACAGTGGTCCCACTCCACAAAGGGGGAAATTCTACTGACCCTGGTAACTACCGCCCCATAAGTCTGACCAGCCTGGTCTGCAAGGCTATGGAAAGAATCATCATGGAACTCATAAATGGCGATATTGGAGATCTGCAGACCCTTGATCCCACCCAGTTCGGTTTAGTAAAAGGCAGATCCTGCCTCTTAAACCTGGTTGACTTCTTCGAGACAGTCACTAGTGCCATCGACGAGGGCAAGGCTGTCCACACTGCCTACTTGGACTTGGCTAAAGCCTTTGACACGATACCACACTCTGGCATCATAGACAAGCTCAGCAGCCTAAATGTAAATCCATATGTCACAAGATGGGTAGCAAACTGGCTAAAAAACAGAACCCATAAGGTCAAAATTGCTGGAGCCATGTCAGACTCAAAACCAGTCACGAGTGGTGTCCCACAGGGCTCAGTCTTGAGACCACTCTTATTCGGCATTTACTTCTCGGATGTGAAAGCAAATATGGGAGGATTATGGCTGACAAAGTTTGCAGATGACTGCAAACTGGGTGCCATAGTTGATTCACCTGCTGACACACACATCCTACAGAAAGGTCTCACTGAAACGGACAACTGGTGCCGGAATCATGGCCTCAAACTTAACGCCAAAAACGATAGTCATCCCCTTTGGGAAAAACAAAGTACCCACAAATTATCACATAGACAATAACCCACTGAGTACGGAAGAAGTAATCAGAGACCTGGGGACTCAGTCGATAGTGACCTCTCCTTTGACAACCATGTTGCCAAAGTGGTCAGAAAGACATTCTACCTTGCCCATCTCATCATGAAGGGATTCTCATCCAGATCAAAGGAGGTCATTGTACCTCTATATTCCTCACTTGTCAGGCCCATGATTGAATATAATGCTCCATTTGGGATGTATCTCACCCGGCACATGCAACAACTGGAAAGACCCCAGAAGTACCTCACCAAGAGGATCATGGGTCTCAAACATGTGCCTTATCCAGCTAGATTAAAGAAACTCCAGCTCTATTCAGTAGCATACCGCCTGCTCAGAGGTGATTTGTGCCTAACATATAGGGCCATGTCCAACCAAGAACTGATGGACATGCTCCATCTCAAAAAATCCAGATCCACCAGAACCACGCGAGCTAAAGATTTCAACCTCTGCACAAATATGAATAAAACATGCTGGAGGGATAGATTCATAACACAGAGGTTACCCGTACTCTGGAACAAAATCCCAGTTCATGTGAGACAGAGCCCTTCATTGGCACTGTTCAAGAAAAATCTCGATGCATGGATGGGAGATCGTAAGTTTACCCCAGGAGTCACCTCAGTGTCACTACTAGACAGAGGTATAGTTTACTAAATAACGGGGTCCCACATGTGTCACTACTAGAGAGGCACAACTATATAATACGCGGTGGCGTAAGCCACATCATTGTTGGCTAGGCTTGTAAATGCCCCAGGGCAGATAGCCTAGTACACTACTATGAAACTATGAAGATACCAAGAATAAGGTAGAATACTAGTGGGAAAATAAGTCAGAAACATATATTTAAATAAACTTCTCTTAAGATATCTATTACATATAACTGCATATGGCAGAAATGTGAATGTACAACATACATCTCATATACTTTACATAGAAATCATATAAAAAATACATGAAAATAATCTGAAAGCTGAAATTTGAAGCTTGGTCATGTGAACTTTGAAGTTTTTACATGCTGTATGTTATTAGATTCACTCATCTCATAAGTCAAAGCTGAAATCGGAGTGTTGTACTGCTGAATCAGTACATACATTTTGATAGAAAGTAAAATACATTTTTCAATATGTTTGAATCCAGGAAGGGAGAATGGGATTTAAATTGAACACACTGCAACATCTGAATACAATACAGACTGCAAATATTGTTCTGACTCCACAGAAATAGCAAGCCATTCTCTACAACATTAGTAATTTACATATTTTTATGAAGCAGTTTAATAAGCTAAAAGATTTTTAAGAATATTGGTGTTAAAACTGTTACATAATTTTGAGATATAGACACTTGTACTTTAAAAATTAATTCAGAGCTTTTAATAGATCTATAAAAATGTGTGTGTCTTTTAGTATGATAAATACATGCATGCAATGACTTCCATTTTGTATTACAGTTTGGTATGATAAGACTACCTGTCACCTGCAAGTTTACACATCTCTTCTTTATCTTGTCAGGTCCCACTCAGTTATACTTATTTAGTGATGTAGATATAATAATGTTGAATGAGTGAATAATTTAGGAATATTCAATGGGCAGTTTATACTGCTATTACATAAATACATATATAATATACTATTTGTTGGATTATTTAATATTTATGATTCATAGAAACGCATTATTAAATGTGTATGTAGTAATTGGGGGAATAGTTTAACATGGAAAAATATATACCTAAATTAAGTCTCTTATTATTTTTGACCTATATATAATAATATATTATTTTAAGTCACGGTAGCTTTTGGCTAGTTTTCTGATGAATTTTTAGGTATTGGTAGGTACATCAATAGCGTAGTAGTTTGTCTATTCAATAGACAAACTATGAACTTTGGTATCCATGGTAGGTTGTGTTTTATTAGCAACATACTGCAGACAGTACAGGTGTGTTAAGAACGTACAATAATGGTAGATGTCCTTTCACTGTTGCAGTATTCCTTACAACAGGAATCCCCTGATAAAGGGGGGCCCCGACATCTGGCCAGTACACCAACCTCTTTAGGTTGCTTACTGTACACCGTACATCAAACGTTTGCTCCCTGCGTACAGCATAGGGCATAAAGGTGACATTCAGACGTACCAAACTCAGAATTGAGAGCCCCAGTAGGAACACCAGTCCAAGGAGTATACAGGTAAAGTACATCCAGAAGAGAAAAAAAAACAAGGGGAGGAGGGAGGGAGTGAATACTGTAACAGTGAAGAGAATGACATCTACCATTATGGTAAATTCTTACCCAACTGTACTATGTCCTTCCATTTCACTGTTGCAATATTCCTTACAATAGAGAGAGTGCAAAAGCTCAGGAAGAAGAAAGGGAGGGGGGAAGGATCAGCAGAGCTCTCTAGGAATCCATGAAGAATGAACCTAGCAAAGCCAGCTCCAGCTCAGTATCATATCTAACGTATAGTGCTTGTGCTTGGTAGATGTATGCACAGAATTCCAGGTAGCTACCTCAAGAACAGAGTTAGTATCCACACCCTTGGAAAAGAGCACCAGAAGAAGCCACAGCCCTAGCAGAATGAGCCTTAACAGAAGAAGAAAGGCTCTTGCCATGAAAGGAATAACAAAAAGAAATGGCCTTAGAAATCCAAGAAAAAACACAGTTTGCTTGGAGTTAGCCAAACCTACACATCTAGGATGAAAGGAAACAAACAGCTGATCAGATTTATGAAAAGTCTTAGTCTTGTCCAAATAAAATCTGAGTTGTCTATGCACATCCATTGTGTGCAGCACCTTCTCAGTAGCAGGCTGCAGAGAAAGGGAAAAAGAAGTGGGCAGATGAACAGACTGATTAAGAGACGACTCATTCACCACTTTGGGCATAAAAGAAGGATTAGTACAAAGGGACACCATATCCTTATGGGTCACTAAAAAAGGAGGACAAGCCATAAGGGCTTGAAGCTCAGACACCTATCTGGCAGAAGTAAGGGCTAACAAAAGTACAGTCGTCCAAGCAGGCTCAAAAAAAAAAAAAAAAAAGAAAGCCTGGGTCAATATTTCCAGAACAAAATTAAAATCCCAGGGAGGAAGGACAGGCTTCCTGGGAGGCAAAATATGAAGGATACCTATAAGAAATTATCTAGAAGCTAAAGGAGATGATTAAGGCAGACAAGCAGAAATAGCTAATAAGTGGACCTTAACAGAAGAATAAGCCAACACAGCATTAAGCAATTTACACAGATAAGATGGAACTACAGGAATATGCACAGAAAGTGGATTCAGGTTATTAGAGAGAGACCAAACAGAAAACCTCTTCCATTTGGACAAGCAGGATTTCCTAGTGGTGGGCTTCCTGGTCTCCTGTAGGACCCTATGCATGTCCTCATAAAAAAAGTTGTCTGTATGGATTCAAAATCCTATCATGCACAGTGTCAGTTGAAGAGTGGACAGGTGGGGATGGAGGAGAGATCCCTTGTCTTGTATGAGTAGCTCCACCCTGTGAGGTAACTTCTGATGACTGCCCTTGCCTAAATGCAAAAGAGGGAACCAATGCTATCTGGGCCAAAAGAAAGTCACCAGCAAGATTTTGGGAGCATCCTTTTGTATTTTGAATAGGACTTTTGGAATGAGAGGAACAGTAGGGAAGGCATAAAGAAACATCCCCTTCTAGCAAAAAGAGAGGGAATCCACCTTCCAGACAAGAGGAATTGGGGCTCTGGCACAAAAAATAGGAAACTGTCTGTTCAGAGGGGAGGCAAAAAGATCCACTTGAGGAATACTCCCACTGATGGACAATGTCCAGAAACACATCCCTGTGAAGCATCTAATTATGGGACTGTGTTACGGACCTGCTCAGGGAGTCTGCCACAATGTTCTGACCTGACGGAATGTAAACTGCCTGATGTGTCACACGATACTGGATAGCTAGTGCCCACGCTAGCAGTGCCAACTGTTACAGGAGATATAACCTCATCTCCCCTTGCGTGTTGACAAACCACATCACTGTGGTATTGTCTGTAAACACCTTGAGAGTTCCTGGGGAGAAAAGAGGGTGAAATACTTGGAGTCATCAGAAGAGCTCTCATCTCTTTGACACTGATGTGGTCTTTCCTTTGTTGAGTCATCCAAGGACCTAGCACCTTTCGAGAGCTGAAGGATGCTCCCCATCCCAATTCTGAAGAGTCTGTAAACAGCTACTTGGACAGAAGAGGGGGTTGAAACAGAAGCCTTGGATTGAGAGTCAACTGCTGAATCCACCACCAAAATTCCAGCTTGAGGCATGGAAGAAGAGGAACTAAAAAGTCGAATGGATGACAATGCTGAAGCCAAACTGACTTTAGAAACCACTGAAGTTTTCTAGTGTGGAGTCTGGTAAAAGGAAGCATAGAATGCTGGAGGCCATAAAATCTAGAGCTCTCAGAAACTCACTGGCTTTGACTGAGGCCAGAGGAAGAAGGGATTGAAAGAATGAAATGAGAGTTAAGGCCTTGGGAGGAGGCAGGGATGCCAGACTTGGAATATTCGGGATCATGCAACCCAAAAATACATTATCCAGTGAAGGAGTCAGAAAGGACTTCTGAAAATTTATAGTGAACCCCAGGCTTTGCAAGACAGAAATGGCAAAGTGAAGATGCTGCAGTAGAATCTCTAGAGAAGATGCCTGAAAAAGGAGACTGTCTAAGTAGGGAAAGACCTGTATTTCCTTTAGTCTGCAAAAAGCAATCACAGGAGTGAGGCATTTGGTGAGTACCCTTGGGGCAGTAGAAAGGCCTTGGGCAAAGCAGAGGACTGAAAATGCTAGGAAGCAAGAGAGAAATGTAAAAACGTCCTGAAAAGGAGATGAATAGGGATGTGAAGATAAAGATCCTTGATGTCCAAAGACACTAGAAAAGCCCGAGGAAGTAGCAGAGGGAACAAAATTTGAAGAGAAAACATCCAAAAGGAAGGGACCTTCAGAAAGGTGAGAGAGATCCAAAATGGGCCTCCAAGTGTCTTCTTTTCTGGGGACCAAGAACATTCTGGAGTAAAACACCTTCCTCCTTTGAGAAAGCGGAAAGTACAGTTTTGTACCTACCATAAATGTAGATGTTCGAAGATCCACATTGCTGCAGTCCTAACACTTGGGTAGTCCGCTGTCCCAGTCGGCCCGAATACCAAAGTATAAGGCTGACGTCGGTCAAGGCGCATTTGTCTGACATCAGGACGTCAGGGTACAAATGCGCATGACCGACGTCATATCCTCAGTCTTTTCTTGCCCCAGATGTCAGAAGACCCTAAAAGATAAGGCCAAAACCAAAAAACACCAAACACTCCTGTACCTAATATATGTACAATATATACAAATTTACAAAAATAGAACCCCACCCACACAACCACCCCTAAACACAGAGGGGAAGGAGGGAGGGTAAATTGGACTGCAGCAATGTGGATCTTCGAACATCTACATTTATGGTAGGTACAAAACTGTACTATGTTCTTCATCTCACATTGCTGCAGTCCTAACACTTGGGTAGAATCCCAAAGCAGAGGTAAGGGAGGATGGCTAAACTACAATGAAGCAGGAGCTGCCAAAATGCCCTGCAACACAGCAGTGGGAAAACCAGCCCTGGATTTAGAATAGAGAGGAAGGTGGTAATGCTTGGAGAAAGTATGCACTGAACTCCAAGTAGCTGCCTCCAAAATATCCTTAGTTGCCACCCCCCTTAGAAATGCTGTTGAAGTGGCAGTAGCCCTAGTGGAATGAGGCCTAATCCCAGCTGGAATCTCCTTGCCATGATGGGAATAACAGAATGCAATGCAAAACCCAATCCACTTAGATATAGTTTGTTTTGACACAGGCTTGCCCTGAGAACTCAAAGCAAAAGAAACAAACAACTGCTGAGACTGCCTAAAATCCCTAGTCCTGCTTAAATAATAACGCAACTGCCTGTGTACATCTAAAGTGTGCAAAATCTTTTCCCCTATTTTGGGGATCTGCATAAAAAGTAGGCAAATGAATAGTTTGGTTTAAAGCCACACTAGAAACCACCTTAGGCATAAATGAAGGATTAGTACGTAATGATACCCTATCCTTATGAAAAATCAAAAAGGCTCAACCGCCATAAGGGCCTGCAATTCAGAAACCCTTCTTGCAGAAGTAATGGCCAACAAAAAGCAGTCTTCCATGACAAGTATTTCAATTCAGCAGTAGCCGAGGCTCAAAAGGTTGTAGAGTAAGTTTCTCCAACACAAAATTGAGGTCCCAAGCAGGAGTAGGAGCTCTACGTGGGGGTCTTATATTCTTTGCCCCTCTAAGAAATTGCTTGAACAAAGGATGAGAAAACAATGGTGGGTCACAATCATAGTGAGCTGAAATTGCTGCAGCATGAATCTTAATGGAAGAGAAAGACAAACCTTTGTCCAATAATTCAGTAAGATATTGAAGAGCCACACTCAAATTAGGCTCAGAAACATCCAAATCCTTTGCTGCACTCCAAAATAAAAATCTCTTCCATTTTTCTGCATACACTTTACGTGTACTAGGTCTTCTGGCTTCCATAATCACATTCAAAACTTGTTGAGGAAGTTGAGACCTGCTGTGGTTCAAAACAGAATATGCCAGGCTGTTAGATGAAGAGAGTGAAGCTTGACATTGAGTAGATGACCGTCCCTCTGAGACAAAAGGTGTGGAATTAAAGGTAAAGGCCATGGAGGCTTCCTTACCAGATTCCTCAGTAATGGGTACCAGTGTTGCCGAGGCCAATCTGGAGCTATCAAAATCATCCTTGGCTTGTCTTGTCTGACCTTTAGGAGTACCTTTGGGAGGAGAGGCAGAGGTGGAAAGGCATACACATGAAGATTTTCCCAACTGAACGAAAGAGCATCCACTTTCCAAGCTGTGTGATGAAACCTTTCGTGCAAAACTTTGGCAGCTGGTGGTTTAGTGGAGAAGCGAACAGATCTATGTCTGGAGTTCCCCATGACACTGTCAATTTTCGAAATACATGAAGATGCAGTTTCCACTCGTGGGGATCCATGATTTGCCTGCTTAACACATCTGCTAAGGAGTTCTGTGCTCCTGGCAGAAACCTTGCCTGAAGATTTAGCTGCAAGCTGAGCGCAGTCTCCCACAAAATCATTGCTTGCCTGCATAGAGGATAAGAATGTGTTCCCCCTTGCTTGTTGATGTACCACAGGACAGTTGTGTTGTCTGTTAGAATCAACACCTGCCCTGGAAGAAGTAACTCCTTGAAAGCCATTAATGCAAACTGGACTGCTAACATCTCCTTCATGTTGATATGTAGATGCTGTAGTCTGGCAGGCCACTTGTCTTGTATCCACTTTCCATTCAGATGAGCTCCCCAAGCTATGTCTGAGGCATCTGTCGTTAGAATCTGACTCGCCTCTGGCCGGGTCACAGAGAGTCCCTTGTTTAGGTGACATTCCTGAGCCCACCACAAAAATTCCTTTTGAAAGCAAGGTATTATTGGAATGACAGTGTCCAAATCCTGGCAGTGCTGTGTCCATACATTTTTAGATACCATTGCAGCTTCCTCATATGCAGTTTGGCATTGGGAAGCACCAGAATACAAGATGCCATGAACCCTAAGGCTTGAAGGACTGTCCTTGCAGTCAGCCCGGACTGAAGAGATAGTTGATGGAAGTAAAGGGAAAGATTCTTTTGTTTGTCCGGGGTTAAAAGGCCATCTGGGCTGCTGTATTCAGTCTCACACCCAGAAAGCACATGTCTTGAGAGGGTACTAGACTGGACTTTATTTCGTTCACAGAATACCCCAGGCATCTTAGCACTGCTATCACATATTCCAGATGCTGAAGAAGCTTGTCCTTTTCTTGAGCCAGAATCAGACAGTCGTCCAAGTAAGGATAGATTTGTATTCCTTTTAGCCTGAAGAAAGCCACAACTGGAGCCAGAACTTTTGTGAATACTCTGGGCGCAGTAGATAAGCCAAAGGGCAATGCAGAGAACTGATAATGGGAATTTCCAGCTCGGAAACGCAGATACTTCCTGCAACTGAGTCTGATAGGCACATGAAGGTAAGCCTCCTTGAGATCTAAAGTTACCATCCAGTGATCCTTGCCCAGCAGAGGTAAAAGCTGTTGTAACGTCAACATTTTGAACTTGGGAATGTCCAGATAAGTGTTGAGGATAGACAAATCCAAAATTGGTCTCCACGTGTTCCCCTTTTTTGGTACTAGGAACAGGCGAGAATAAAATCCTAGGCCCCTTTCTGGCACAGGAACCGGCTGAATGGCCCCTATCTGGAGTAACAGAGAAATTTGCTTGTGAGCCTCTTTTCTTTGTATAGGAGGAATGTCTGGCATGCCTTTGAAAGGAGGCAAGGTATGGAAATAAAACCTGTAACCGTGGTGAACGATATCCAATACCCATCTGTCTTGGGTAATAACACTCCAATTTTCTTTGAAAAGTGCCAGCCTTCCTCCCAAAGGTGCTGCCAGACGAGAAGGCTCTGGCAGCTGAAAAGGCAAGTCATTGGGTCTGCTTACGAAAGGACTGACCCCTGCCCTCACCAGAAGACTGGGCAGGCGAACTGCCTGTTCTAGGCCTAAAAGAACCTTGAGCTCTGCCCCTACCACGTCTAGATCTACCCCTAGACTGAGAATCATAAGAAGGATAGGTCCACCCCTTAGTAGGCCAATTTCTACTAAACTTTGGAGGCTGAACCTGCAAAAACAGTCTGCATAGACTTAGCCTTGTCCTCCATTTTCTTTAAAACTGCTTCCACAGGCGCACCAAATAACACATCAGATTGTAAAGGAGCATCTAAAATCCTTGTCTTTACATGTTCAGCTAAATTCTGATCCCTCAGCCAGGCGTGCCTGCGAAGAACAGAACCAGTGGCTGCCACCCTCAAGAGGCCTGTACAGCATCAAAACCACATTGCAAGGAATGCTTACCCACCTGTTCAGAAACATGAACTAAATCCTGCAACTCTTTACACTCAATACCTTCCGCCAGAGCATCTACCTTAGACTTCAATTGTGAAAGGAGATAATTTTGGTATTTCAACATGTGAAACTGGCAATTCAAAGCCCTCATGGCTAAAGTGGAAGAAGTATACACCTTCTTTCCCCATCTATCCAAAGCCCTTGCCTCTTTATCAGAAGGAACAGGATTTTTAACAACAGAAGCCTTAACACCTTTAGGGCCCTGAGAAACAGTTTCTGGGTCTGCCCTAGGACTCTTAAAAAGATACTTATGAGCTTCAGGCACCCTATAATACCTATCCGGTTTAACTGGGGCAGGAGGCAAAGAATCAGGGTTCAGGGAAGCCTCTGCAAAACATCCTCTACCACATCCAGAACAGGAGGTATAGCTAAAGGCCTATGCTGGGGTAGAAACAAAATTCCCTAAGCCTTTTCCTGGAATCAGAGAAATCTTGACCTTCCCATTTAAAATGCTCCCTCATGGAATGAAGAGTCCCTGAAAACGAAAAATCCTCAGGAGGAGAAGCTGAAGGTGTAGAGTCATCTACATCAGAATCAGAATAAGGAGGATACTCCTGCAAGTCTTCAGTCGAAGACTCAGAAGCCTCGGAACACTGCTCAAAACTTTCAAGCTCAGGTTCCACCCTAGCCCTCTTATCAGGGGCATAGAACCTCTAATCATAGTAATCAAATCTTCTGCCATTTTAAGCATATGTTTCTTAGGCAGAGACCCTGAAGAACTAGGGAGACCCCACTGAAGTTAACCCTGGCCTGCCTCTAGAAGAAGCCTTGGAAACAGAAGGGGAGGGCCTAACCACCTTAGGAAGGGAGGGAGAACAGCTACCTGAGAAGCCCCTTCAGCCTGGCCTACCTCCTGAGAGGACACATCTTGTAACAGTAAAGTCTCTCCCTGAGAATCCAAAGGAACTTCTGGTAGAACCACCGGCTCCACCGAGCCCTCTAAAGAACCGACGTCCGGGACAGACGGTTCTTCCACCCTAGGCTTCGCTGCTTTGTCCTTGCGCTTTTTAGACGAAGCGGGCGCCGGAGCATCCGACGGCATGTTGTAATTACAACGCTTCCCAAAAACTAACCTGGCACAATCTAATCTTCTCTTAATAGTGCGTTTGTTAAATCTAGCACAAGAGCGACAGCCAACAACGTCGTGCTCAGGCCCTAAGCAAGGTATACACAAGGTATGGTAATCTCTATGAGGTATCTGTTTCCCACAAGAAATACAGTTATTCACTTTTTCTGACATCCGGTTAAATACTGAGGCAAGAAAAACAAAATATTCCCCAACGGGGTACTTAGCCAACTTTGATTCGGTCTGAAACTCCGACTTCAGAAAATTTCAGAACGCCAACCTGCACTCGCAAAACTGCTTCTGCATCGGACCATGCGGCAAAAAAGACTGAGGATATGACGTCGGTCATGCGCATTTGTACCCTGACGTCCTGATGTCAGACAAATGCGCCTTGACCGACGTCAGCCTTATACTTTGGTATTCGGGCCGACTGGGACAGCGGACTACCCAAGTGTTAGGACTGCAGCAATGTGAGATGAAGAACATCTGCCTGAGTCAAAAGATCCTGAAGCACCCCTGGAAAAAAATGCCAACTGTTCCTGAGATAGCTGAGGAATGCCCATGAAAGGGGAAGAGATTTCCAGACCATGTAGTACCCTAGGCAGATAATGGACAGCACCCAGGAATCCTGAGTAATCTTTAACCAAACTGGAAGAGATAGGGAAAGACGAAGGAAAAGAGGAATGTGGCTGAGAAGAACAGGATAGTCAGACAGCACCTGGTTTATCAGGAAAAGTAGATTTGTGTGTCAAAGGAGTCTGGGTTGCTTTAGCAGGAGGAGACCATTTTCCACCTTTTTTATCCTTGGGAGGAGGAGACTGCCTATGAACAAAGGACGGCTTATTAGGGTAATTCCTTTGAAATTTAAGCACATGAAAGACAAAACATATTTCAATTCCTGCAAAGCCTTGCCCTTATCCTGAAGAGACTTAAACAAATCAACAGCAGCCGCACCAAGTAAGTGTTTGTTATCCAAAGGGGCATCAATCAACTCAGCCTTAATATCATCAGGCAAAAGTTGAAGCTGAAGCCAGGAATATCTCATCACAGAATCAAAAGCAGCAGCTGCATCATAACTGCACTTATTAGAATGGCAAGCCACCTGAGAAGTCGCCCCTAACAAGGAGAGAGCAGAAATCTTTCCGTCAGTTCAGGATAGTCTGAAATTATCTGACAGGCCTGAGAAAGAAGAGCCAAAATACATCTTGACATATGGGTGTCATAACTGACAGCCATAAACACAAGGGTAGCTGAGGTATAATAGGTTCATAGGTGTTTACTACGCTAACAACCACAAGGGCCTTTTTAAGCCTAGTTGTGCATCCCAAATCTCTGACAAGTTCCGATACCCTTGATAAGTGTAAGCATGGGCCTGGGAGATGAACCATTTACAGGTTACCTGTTTGCATCAGAGACATAGGTGCCAAACCAGGGATGAATTTCCAGTTTCTCATCCAAATGTCCAAGCTGCATTTTAATTGGATTAGGGAGGAACTCTGCTTCACATGAATGGAGCCTGTTCCACAGACGGGGTAGTCTCTGGGATACATACCTATCTCTCCAGCAGGTCCTATTTATATCACATGCAAGGTTTAAGTTTTTAGAATGGGTAATTCTGGTACTGTTTGTTTTGCAGATATGCATGAGGTCCATCACTCACAGTGGGGTCTGACAATGCCCTGTATGCCAGTCATAGATCTCCTCTCAAAAGCCTGTAGGAGACAGAATATGGGGATAGGGCCTTGAAGCAGTCTGCATAGGACATATTAGTTATGCCCTGTATTCTTTTAGTGAGGAACCTCTGTGGATGCTCCAGTTGTTGGATATGTCTGGTTAGCTACATACCAAAGGGGGCATTATACTTGATGATAGGTCTGATGAATGCCGAATACAGTGGAACAATGACTTCCTTGGACTTAAATGCCATACCTTTGTTTACAAGTTGCACAACATAGAATTATTTCCTCACCACTGTAGACACGTGATGATCAAAAGCTAGATTACTATCTGTGTGTGTACCTAAGCCCCTGACTACTGGGTCATCTCTAAGGGGTGTGTTGTCAATATGATCGTAACCAGGGATGGATGACTTCCCAAAGGATACTATTATGCATTTCTTGGCATTTAGTTTTAGCCCATGACTCTGACACCATTTGTTTGTGTGTGTTAGCCCCTGCTGGAGAACATTTGTGTCAGTGTGAGATTCAATGACTGCTTCTAATTTGCAAACATCTGCAAATGTAGTCAGCCAGAGACCACTGACATTGGCTTTGACTTCTGAGAAGTAAATGCCAAAAAGGAGCAGTCAAGGACTGATGCCCGAGAGACTCCACTTGTGACTGGCCTCTCTGTAGAGGTGGACGCCCCAATTTTAACTTCCTGGGTCCTGTGAGTTAGTTGGCTATCCACTGGGTGACATACAAGTTTGTACTTAACCTCTTGAGTTTGTCAACAATGCCAAGTGGGGTATTGTGTCAAATGCCTTGGCCAGGTCAAGGGAGGCAGTGTGAATGATTTTCCCCTCATCCATTGCTTTGGTAACCTTCTCAAAGAAGTCCACCAGGTTGAGTAGGCATGATCTGCCCTTTATGAAATCAAAGTGGGTTGGGTCCAGTGTCTGGAGGTTTACTATATCTCTATTGATCATCTCCATGATAATTATTTCCATGGCTTTACATATAAGATTAGTGAGACATATGGGTCTGTAGTTTCCAGGGTCTGTAGATGACCCACCTTTGTGCAGAGGGATGACTCTTGCCTTTCTCCATTCATGAGGCATGAACACTGTTTGGAGGCTAGAGTTAAATAGTAATTCCAGAGGCCATGATAGATTATGTTTCATGCTATTCAGAAGGCATCCTGGGATATTGTCTGGGCCCACTGATGCAGTGCTCTTGGTCTTAGAGAGACAGCATTAAGGACCTGTTCCCTACTGATAGTAGGGGGAGTTATATTTGATGATACTTCCTGAGAGAAGGTTGAGGGGGAGAGAAGTGAAAAGCTGGAGCTGAATTTATCATCCAGGAGGTTTGCTATATCTTCTGGCTCAGTACAGGTGGCTCAATTTACAATGAGCTCTGCACACAATTATATATTGCCTTTGAGGTTGCAGACATAGCTAAAGAATGCTTTGTAGTTGTCCTTGGCCTGGGAGGCCAAACTTACCTCATGTTTGGGTTTTGTAGACTTTATTTGTCCTCTGAGTTGTTTGTTTAATGAGAGTG
Organism: Protopterus annectens; assembly: GCF_019279795.1. Lineage (NCBI taxonomy): Eukaryota > Metazoa > Chordata > Ceratodontiformes > Protopteridae > Protopterus > Protopterus annectens. The sequence goes on from NC_056726.1 coordinate 652,236,621, forward strand.
CTTTTATCTTGCTGGGTGCTGCACCTCCTAATTTTTGCAATGATTTTCTTCCTCCTGTTATACATCTGATTAATTTTGTGATTCCACCAGGGTGGTTTGTTTTTTGAGTTAGTTTTGTATTTCTTCCTGGTGGGTATAGCTCCCTCTATACAGCTATTAACATACTTGTACAGGGTTTCTGTAAACAGTTCTGCATAGTCAGATGTGTGCTCAGGGTTTATAGGGGCTTGAAATTTTGCCAGGTTCTCACTTAATAGCAAGAGGTTAACCTTAGAATAGCTCCTGAATATTCCCAGCTTAGCTGGGAGTCCAGGTTTTATTTTTACTTCAAAGGAGAAGGCATTACAGTAGGCGATGTGCAGCACTCTCCCATATTAGTGAGGACCAGATCCAGTATGGTTGCACCCCTAGTTGGTGTACTGACTGACTGGACCAGGAATCTCTGTGCATGTACGTTTGATGTTGTACAGGATTCCCAGTTAATAGTGGGGTAATTAAAGTCAGCCATAAATAAGGTATTGGGTAAGATGGTTAGGGTTTCTAATAAGTTTAAATACATGGTATGGGTTTCCTGGGTCATAGCGGGGGACCTATAGCTTGCAAGGAAATGGTATTGGATTTTACCTATGGTGATTTGAACAAAGAGCAGCTCAAGTGCATTGTCCTGTTTGACCAGCCTTGAAGTATATTTATTTTTGATCTAAATAGACACACCTCTACCTTTAGTCCCTGCCTGTGAAGTAGCTGGTCTAAATGTGTGGAAGGCATTACAACCCTGCACTGTTGGTGTGCTGTCCGTGGCTTTACACCACGTCTCTGAGACCGCACAGACATCAGCATTCTCTAGGGTAAAGTGAGCTTCCAGGGAGTGGAGTTTTTTTGTGTAGGCTCCTAGCATTGAGCAGTAATACCTTTAGATTTTCTTCTTCTTCTTACCTAGCCTTTCCTTTATCAGAGCAAAGTAACTTCTAGAAGGCAGTTACTGAGATGGCTCGTCAGATGCCGCAGACCCTGAGAGGATGACATTCATAGAGAAATTTGCAATCATCAGGGACCCTACAAATCCCATCAGGTTTTTGGGGGCAGGGGGCTGGGAGTCTAGAGCCTGAGACACAGTAAAAACGGCATCCAACAAGGCAGCCAAAATAGGAGGAACAGCAGTAGGTCTAGGCGAGTCCATTTATAGAAGCTTGTAATACCTTTTCTGAATCTCAGAAACCTGGGAACATCCCATTTAAAAAATTCCATCAATCTGAAATGTGTCCTCAAAGTAAATCTCCTCAAAAGGAGTGCCAGCACTAGTGGACTCTGCTTCGTCAGAACCACAGTCTAAAGGAGAAGGAATTTGGGAAGAATAAGCAAGGGATTCCTCCTCTGAATCCACCTGCTCCTCAGAGGAATCTTGTTCCCTAGGCCTTTTGAAGGGAATACAAGACCATGGTGGAGCAGGAAAAGAAAATCCTTGGGGAGGCTTTAAAGCCATAAAGGCATTAAAAAACCCGAGTGAAATGTTGCCATTCACTCTGAGGGTCCTCAGGAGCAGGAGAAACATGTTTTGTTTTGTTTCTTTTTCAACGGGACATCCGCCTTATAAAACTTAGAAAGCTCAGAGCCAGGACAGCATTCTACAATGGTAGTCAGTACTTCCTCCCTAAACCAAAATTTGAGGAACACCCTGAGGCCCTTCAGTAACAATCAGCCGCAGTTCCCCTTGAACATCCGAAGCAGACATCTGCAAGCCCTCCAGGGATGTGTGTGAGATCGGATCCATGTAGGCCTCTGAAGAGGTCAAGCCAGAGAAAGACATCTAGTGGAAGAATTGGACCTAGATTTCTTGGCCTTCTTCTTCTCAGACAGCTGACCCTTGGAACAGGAAATTCCTGCCATAGTGTCTTTTGTTAAAAGCTTACGGCACTGATTCTCTAAATATAGGGTCAAGGAGAAAAGCCAACTACAGAGAGTCTTTGGGCCGAAAGCTTGACAAATGGAACAGGACATAGGGTCGTGGGAAGCACCAACATAAAATAAACACTGCTCATGACGATCTTTTTGGGGAATCCGTCTGTTGCACTGGCATTTTCCCTTTCTGGATGACATGAGCACCGCAAGCAACAAAACAAAAGGAAAAAAGATAACAGCAAAAATCCCAATGAGGCACTTATCTGAAAATGGCTTGGTGAACCAGCAAATGAAGCCGGCATTCAAACAGACAATCAAAAGATGGTGTTTGGACTGGTGGCAAAGAAGTTCTGAGGATGGTACATCCGGGCATCACTTTTATGCCCTACTCTGTATGTGGGGAGCATACATGTGATGTATGGCATACCTTAAGCAACCTAAAGGCTTTGGTATACTGGCTGGATGTCAGGCCCCCTTGGCAGTCGATCCCCACTGTAAGGAATACTGCAATAGTGAAATGGAAGGACATTTGCCTTTTTTTTTATTTATGAATTTTAGTAGTTTAGTTTGTAGAAAGGAAGAATTTAAATATGTGGAATGTTAAGACAGTGCTTGAGGAATGCATTAGAGTCTTGTATGTAATTAAATTAGTATGGTGGATAAATGTGTTGTATTATCGTTTAAAAGAAATCTCTTTAAATACACAGTATGGATAGTTTTAATCTATTATCAATTAATGTAAATGGCTTCAATTATAGCAACAAAAGGAAATCATTAACGAGAATCTAAAATTAAATAGAGGAGACATTACATTCTTGCAAGAGAGACACTTGATGGATCAAGATATACAATATTTAAATAACTTGGGTTAGGAAATGTTATCTGCTTCTTCTAACAAAAAGAGGATAGGAACGGCTATACTTTGAAAAAAAATCTACCATAATGCCTAAGGTCATGGTACCCATTAATAATCCCAAAGGAATATATACATTTGTAATAAATAATTATAATGACAAACTCTGCAGACTAGCTAATTTTTAATGGATCCCTGGAATAGGTACAAGAGTGGTTAAAGATCACTTAAACTTACTACAAAGTCATTTGAAGAGCAGTTTAATTTTAGCAGGGAATTTTAACTGCATATATAGTATAGAAGATACAAGTCAGGCATCAGCTAAAGCATTAAACAGATGAACTGGTAGTAATAATTTTGTTGATTTACTAATAAAAGCAGAAGATAAGTCATTGGTCTTCATTCATTATTCTTAAGCACATGGGACGCATACCAGGATTGCTAGGATTTATGCCTCTAAAGATTTATTTAATAAAGTAAATTATTTTGAAACTATTCTTTGTCCTTTATCTGATCATAATGCACTAAGTATTAATATAGTAATGGATATAAGGGCATTTCAGATTATTTATAGAATCCCAGTATACACAAATATATATATATATATATATATATATATACACAAAATGAAATTAAAAGAATTTATAGGTAACCTTACGGAACAAACTGAGGAATTTTTTTTATTGCTGAATGATAATGGTCAGGTTAGTAAAGTCATATTATGGGACTCCTTAAAAATGCATTTTAAAGACAGCATGGGAAGATCAGCAAGTAATAAAATGAAACGGCGGGATAAAGAGTTGTTAGAAATACAAGACGAAATTCACAATGTACGGTCTGAACAACAAAGAAATTAGATAATATTGAAGTCATTTAAAATTTGATGACAAAATATCAGTTTTATTGCATAAAGTGGAGATAGCTTTAGAAAAAATAAGTTTGCATAGTTATGCAATGACTTCAAAACATGTACATAAATTAGCTAAAAGAAATAAAGTGTTAAGTCAAAGAGCACAAATCAACAACATCCAAAATCCTCACACTAATAAGCTTACTTCAGATACTGAGGAAGTGCTTAATATTTAAAACAAATTCTATGATGATCTTAATAAAGATAAAAATAATACTCCTGGTGAGTACAAAATCGACACTTAATGAAAAAAGTTACTAATAAACTTAATGACCTACAAATATCTCTGGTGAATAAGCCTATTACCCTGATAGAAGTTAAATAAGCTTTAAAAAAGGGAAATGGTAAAGCTCCAGGGTGAGATGGTTTTAAGTATGGAATTATATACTCTTCTTCTATTAAATATTTTAGAATTACTAAGTGATGTTTTCAGGATAATTCAGAATGACAAAATAATTCCTGCCTCATGGAAATTTTCTGTAATCACACCTATACTTAACAACAAGGAAGGGAATAATAAGCTAGTTTCCTTATATAGACCCATTTAATTACTAAATGTAGACTATAAAATATTTACTTCCATTTTCACCACGAGATTAAGAGATGTACTAGATTAATTAATACAGATCAGAGTTTATAGTCAATAGATTAACATATAACATAAATCAGGTAGTAACTATCTTACATTTAGCAAAAGGAATGAACAAGAAATTGGCCCCAATTAGCTTAGATATAGAGAAAGAATTTGATTCTGTAGATTGGAACTACTTGTTTAAAACTTTAGAAGTGTCTACATTTCCAGAACAGTTTATTGAAATATTAAAAAACTGAATGGAAACTCCAAAGCAGATGTTAACAATTAGATTTTAAATTTCTCAAGGATTCACTTTACACAAAGGCACAAAGCAAGGTTGTCCCTTTCCCCCTCTACTATTTGCATTAGTTATCAAACCCTTGGCTAATAGTACAAGGAGCAATGAAAAAACTTGATGGATTCTCAATTAACAGAGATTGTCAATCTAAAATACAACTTTTTGCAAATTATAGAACATGTAACAAATGCTCAGAACGGGCGTCGAGCTGTAATATCCAAACTTCTTCAAGCCAAATGGATTAACACAGAAATAGATATTCAAATGAACAGCTGATAGTCTATTCAGACCACAAATGTAACAAAAGACTAAAAATTAGTCACAAATATCTTTTCAGACCAAATAGATATCCAAAAGTGATAAAACAGTTGTCTTAGAATTCCTTTTGGTAAAAACAGGTTTATTTGCAAACAGGTGAGCGCTTTTGCTAAAATAACTTTGTCAAACCATAACAAACACATTAAATGTAAAGCTCCTTATATACAAATTCACAGCTTCATTAGAGATGACATCACAGTCAATTAAGAAGTCACAATGACTTTAAAGCAATAGATGAAAATAAAAAATAAAAATCAAAAGCATAATAAATAATGCTATATTCATTTATAAATACATGTGAAACATGATTATATTAAAAGTTATATGCTTCTTAGTAACATATGTATCTGAATAATGTATATATTAAAACAAAAATTCATTTATAATAAAATCTCCTATTTCTAAGTGCTGGTTTTAAGGGTACTTTGTCATTTAGCCCTGGTGGAATATGGGCTTGCAATCTGATAATCCAATTAACTTCAGTGCTTTCTGTATAATTCGTAATATCTCCTCCTCTAAGAGTGGGGGTGTTAACATGAATAACCATAAAATGAAAAGTGTGTGTGATATCTGTTTCTAATATATGTTTAGAAAGGGCATTAACTGTCGAATGAACACAAATCTGATAGAGATGCTCCCGAATCCTGTCCCTAAGCCTTCGGTCGGTTTTACCCACATAGAAGGTGGCTAGATATAAAACGTGTTCAGAATTGCAATTAGCACTGATGTTAAAAGTAAACATTTTGAACGTATTTGGGTGTATAAACATGTTGGAAGAAACTATATATGAACAATAATTGCAACTATGGCAAGGGACAGTACTAAGAAAAACTTTATCAACACTATATTGTCTTGTATTATTATAACATAAAAGTCTATGTAGATTCTTTTTATTTTAAAGACAAATTGTGGTTTTTTACCTATTTTCTTAATGTTAGGGTGAACTGTAAGGACATTCCAATGTAATATATTCCTAATTTGATAAAAATCATTTGTATAATACAATGAAATTTTTTGTAATGATGTATTTATTGGTGTCCTATTAATGGCAGTATTATAAATTTCCATTCCTTGATCAGAAAAGTAGGGATATGCTCTGTTCTTTCTCAAATTCTCTGTACATTGGGAGCCCATGTTAATTTCTTCTGTTTTATAATTCCTTGATGTTAGCCTATCTTGTAAACTTACTAATTCTGATTTAAAATTAGATTGTATAGGGTTTAATCTGGAGGCCCATATTGCTTGACCCTTAATAATATTATTAAAAATATGCATAGGGTGCATACTCTATGTAACAGTGAATTTTTAAAACATGATTTCTATAAACTCCTGTATTAAGGTATCCACTACTAAGACGTTCTATATCTACATCTAAAAAAGCTATACTAGAAAATTAAGAACTTACAGTAAATTTTAAGAAATGTGTAAATTAATTCATTTGTTCAAAAAACATTTCCAATTCTTGTTTAGTACCAGTCCAAATAAAAAACAAATCATCTACAAATCGTCTGTAGAATACAATGGACTTCTCAAAACATGGTGATGGTATTAACTTATGTTTCTCCCAATGCGCCATCACTAAGTTGGCGTAGCTATTGGCACAAGAAGTGCCCACAGCTACGCCATCTTTTTGCAGATATATTCTATCATCAAAAATGAAAATATTATTTTCTAATATGGTTTCTAATAGGAGACCTATTAGATCTACTTTAGAAGGTAGGAAATCTGTATTCTGTATTAAATATTGTTGGATGTATTCTATCCCTACACTATTCGGAATGTTGGTAAATAGGGACTTAACGTCCATTGTAACCAATAAATATGTAAAATTATTTGGTAAATCCTTAGTTTCTTTATATAGATCCAATAAAAATTGTTTAGAGTCTCTAAGAATCAAAGGATTAGTGTCTACCACTGGTCTTAATAACTTTTCAACATAGACTGAAAATGTTCTGTAACCCACCCTCTTCCTGCTACGATAGGTCTCATAGGTGGGTTTAATGGATTCTTGTGGACTTTTGGTAGTCCCTGAATAGTCGGTAATAAAGGATATTCTACCCACAAAAATTCATACATCTCATTTGTGATTGCACCACAACATTTCAGATCTTCTAAGGTCCTATGGACACTATTAATATGTTGTTGGACTACTTGCATGTTAACAGGTGTATAAAAAGTACTATCACTTAACATCTCTTGCATAAGATGAATATAGTTTGCCCAAACACAACAACTGGGCCTCCTTTGTCTGCTGGTCTAATTAAGATATTATGGTCACTCTTAAGATTACTTAAGGCCTTCTTCTGTTTTGAAGTTAAACTGCCTTTCTTAAAATGGGATGAAGGAGGTAAGGCAGAAGAATAAACATCATCTTCCACCATCTTACAAAAAGCATCAACAAGTGGATGTAAATTAGGTACAAAAAGGCTAGGTTTACGAAGTTCCTGTTGATGTGTATTAAAAGATTTGCAGTTAAACATCATTTTAAGCTGTAGATTACGTGCAAATAATTTAACATCAAGAATAGTATCTATCATGCTACTACTTCAAGTTGGAATAAATGTCAGCCCTTTATTCAAAACTTCCATTTCATAACGATCTAAAGGCCTATGGGACAAATTCCAGAATAGGTTGTTACTTTCTCCCACATTTTCTTTAATGTGGGTTCTTTCATATCTCCGACTGGGGCTTTTCTCTTTTGCCTTCCCCTGCTCATAGAGCGACTTCTTCCCCTTTTGTTGAAGGTGGATATTGGGAAAGGGGTAGGAGAGTTAGCTATAGATGAAGTAGGGGGTAATGGAAAGATTTTTCTCCGTACAACTGGATCAGTATTTAACTGTGTGCAAGTAGTAGATACATCAATAACTTTCGTATTCTCTATCAGAGATAATAAAATAATAATTTCAGAATTTTGCAAAGGATGACTTTCAGAATTATCAGTATGAAGATCTATATTTGAATTATCAGACAATATGACCTTTGCTTTGGTATTATTACCAAGGTTAAAATTCATATGAATACTGTTAGTAGATATATCAGCAGCTACAGTAACATCTTGTGTGTTAGCAACATCAATAATATTTAAAACTGATACATTTCTATTACTATGCATAGTATTAAAACCATTATTAGCAACACCATGTTTGGGCCAAGTGAAAACTTGGCCATGCTTAAAATCATATAGATCTCATTGTAATTTGCTTTTTTTCTGTTCAAGTAGGCGTTTCTCATATAAACAAATACTATGTGTTAAGCATTCAAGCAAAGGTTCAATAATAATGTCACTAAATCTAGAAGAAAGTTCATTCTGTTGGTCTCGTACTAATTTCTGTAATTTAATCAGGCTCAAAGTATTCATTTAATAAAGTCATATATTTGATGCTTAAATCAATATTAAGTTGTTGCCAGCGATAGAGTAAGTCAGGGTAAGTGTTACCTGTAGTGGGCATCTTAAGTATCCTCAACCCTCGTGGAATAATCTGTTTTTTGATGCAAGCTTCGAAATGGAAGCTTTGCATTTGCAAGCATTTTAGTTTTGAGTAAGTTCGTTTCCATACTTGAAAACGCAGAATTAAGTGCTTCGTATTCAGCGTTCTTTAACGGTTCTTCTTCATGTGTGGTTGCAGATTCAAAGCAGAGCAACTTTACACAAAGGCACAAAGCAAGGTTGTCCCTTTTCCCCTCTACTATTTGCATTAGTTATCAAACCCTGGGCTAATAGCACAAGGAGAAATGAAAAAATTGATGGATTCTCAATTAACAGAGATTGTCAATCTAAAATACAACTTTTTGCAAATTATAGTTTACTAACTATAGGAGATTTAAATTATACAACAGAAGAAATAGATGAGGAAATTGAAAAGTTTCAAGAAATATTGCTGTTGAAATTTAATAATAAAACTGAAACTTTAGTGTTAAATCAATTGCTAGATTTACATATACCTATAAATATAACTGGGAAGGAAAAGAAATAAAATATTTAAGAATAAAAATCTATTAAAATGTGAGTAAAAGTATTAATTTTGAAAATTTGAAAAAAGTAATTAAAGTGTTGCTTCCTATTAAAAATGAAATTAATATATATATTTTTTAATTTTGAGGAAGGATAACCTAATCATTTTAATATGTAGTAACCTAAGATTACATATATATATATATATATATATATATATATATATGTTTAGAGTATATAGTATATATATATATATATATATATATATATATATATATATATACACAGTATATATATACACACACACACAATGTATATATACACACACACACGTATACAGTGTGTGTGTATATATATATATATATATATATATATATATATATATATATATATATATATAATATATAGTTTTATATATATATATTTATATATATATACACACAGTGTGTGTGTGTGTGTATATATAGTGTTTTATATATATATATATATATATATATATATATATATATATTTATATATATACACACAGTGTGTGTGTGTGTATATATAGTGTTTTATATATATATATATATATATATATATATATATATATATATATATACATATATAGTGTTTATATATATATATATATATATATATATATATATATATACATATATAGTGTATATGTATATATAAACACTATACATATATAGTGTTTTATATATATATATATATATATATATTTATATATATAGTGTTTATATATATATATATATATATATATATATATATATATAGTGTTTATATATATATATATATATATATATATATATATATATATATATATATATAAATCTATAGTGTTTTTATATACATACATATATATATATATATATATAAATATATATATATATATATATATATATATATAGTGTTTTTTATATATATATATATATATAGTGTTTTATATATATATATATATATATATATATATATATATATATATATATATATATAGGGCAGGATTCACGAAGGCTTGCACGGAGTCTAAGAGTAGTGTAAGACTCCATGCAGCCTTCGCGATCCAGGAACAGCCCAAAGTCCGTGTAAGAGACCAGCTAAAATGTCTCTTACACGGAGTGGGCGTGGATAAGCTAATCACCTACTTGTAGCCGAATAGCATGCAAATGAGGTTGATTAGCGATCCAGGAAGCCCAAAACAGCCAGTGTAAGAGCCGTTTTAGCTGCAGAAATGTACTCAGTTGACAACTGAGTACGTTTCTGCAAAATTCACAACGGAGCCATGTCAGCTCCAAATAAAGGGTGCATATGTGTCAGGCAGCATGCCAATGGCCAAATATGTGGCCATTGGCAAGGTAACCTTATGCAAAAGTAATAAAAATATAATTTTTTTTTTCGGCGATCGCCGATGTTTAAACCCAGCGCAGCCCCGCGCAAACGGGCTGCGCTATATAAAAACATAAAAATGAAGGTTATAAACCCACAAATGTGGGTTTTATGCAATACATGGATTTACAATGCAGGGACCAGCAGACCAAAAACAACATGGCCACCGTTTAGTGGTTGCTAAGGGGGGGAGCTGAGTCTAAGAGATGTAACTAAGCATTAGTAGGCAATCTGATGCAGATGAGTGTTAGGATACTGAATTCCACTGTCACATAGCAAATGAGCACATTCTGAGTAGTGTAAGAGTTACAGAAGGGGGAGGAACAGAGTAGGAGATAGGTGACATCACAGGGGGGGAATGGCAGAAAGAAATGCAGTTCATTGGAGGTGAAAGTTACATGACATATGTCAGACACATATCATGGAAAGAGGAGTGCCACAACATAAGCATGGGAAAGTCAAGAAATGGAAGGTGTACACTGTTGCCTACACCAAAGTTTCTTGCTGGGTGTGCATGCGCACGTGTGCGCGCCATGAAGCGTGAGTAGGACAGTGTGCGCGCGTGTAAGGCAGACTGAGCATGTGGGAGCCTGTTGGTAGATGTTTAACACTGTTTGCGCTGGTGTGCGCGCGTTTTAACCCGAATAAGCAGATTCTGAACCATGTAAGCATGTGTGCACGCGTGTAAGCCACTGTGAGCGTGTTTCTGCTGGTATACACGCTGCTCCCCCCTGAGGAAACAGAAAGGAAAAAGGAAGCAACAGAATTAGTAGGAATCTAGCAGGGAATACTGCTGGAGCTAGCAGGTGAAAATAATTAGAAGCAGGCAATTACACAGGCAGAATAGTAGCTCAGCCCAACAATTAAAAATCTGCAAACAGCAGTGCAAGATGTTTCTCTCAAGAGACACTGCAAGACAGGTTAAGCTATTAGAAGTGAAAACTGAAAAAGGTGAACTCAGAGCAGAAATGTTAGGGGCTGCCATAGCTGTCATAATGAGACATAGGCGACTTGCTGAGGGTGGTGACAATGCAGATGGTGCCAGACAACCCACAGTGAGGAGACGGAGAAGAGTGTACAGGCCCAGGGTCACCTACCACGGGTTACATGAGCTGGAGATAGTAGAGCGCTATAGAGTGGACAGAGACCTCCTTCAGCAAATAGTGGAGCTGTGCAGGCCACGCCTCACACACAGAACCAACAGAGGGGAACCCATCCCAGTGGAAACCAAGGTATGTGTTGGCCTAAGAATACTAGCAACAGGTACCTTCCAGAGACCAACTGGTGATATGATGGGGATATCACAGGCATCAGCCTCCAGGGTACTGCACCAGTTCCTGGATGCCATGTCAGTACATATCAGTGATTATGTATATTTCCCCAATGCCCGTGAGGTATTGGCCAGCAATATGTGTCTCTTCCAGCAAATAGCGGAATACCCTGAGGTAGTGGGTGCAATAGACTGCACGCACATACGCATCAAAGCACCAGCCGGTGAGCGAGGTAGGGCCTACATTAACCACAAGGGCTTCCCCTCCATCAACTGCCAGGTCGTGTGTGATGCCCAGGGCATAATAATAAATGTGTGTGCTGGCTGCCCTGGGAGCTATCATGATTCCCACATCTGGCATTTGACGCAGCTGTACCAGACATTTGCCAATGGGGACATCCCACACGGACACCTAGTGGGGTGGGGGATGCAGGTTATGCACTGGAGCCGTGGCTGATGACACCCATCAGAAACGCACACACACCTGAACAGGAACGCCATAATGAGGCACACGCACAAACACGTAATGTAATAGAGCGTGTGTTTGGGCTGCTCAAGTCACGGTTCTGTTGTCTGGACACATCTGGTGGAGCCTTGCAGTACACACCAACTACATGTACCCAAATTGTCATGGTATGTGCTATGCTACATAATATGATCTTGCGAAAACAGCTGCAGCAGGACCAGCATAGGGCTGGGCCAAACAGCCCCCCACCATTGCCAAGGCCATCACAGGCAGAGCGTGACTCAGAGGAGGAACAACCTGAGCCTGCCCCAGTAGGCAGAAGGAGGCGTGCCCAGTATGCCCTGGCCTTCGCAAAGAGGCAACGCATAGCACATACACTGGCTCAGTAGGAACCCTGGGAATGATACCCCCTCTGACTCACTCAAATAATAACAGGGATGCCTAAAATGACATGACCTGCTCAAAAACATGTACAGGGAGTGTAATATGTGCATCCGACAGAGGCAGCCCTGCAGCACCACCTGAGGCATAAATGCCATGTGTTAAGTAATGTAACACCATGTACTATATGCACACCTGAGGACCCTGACTAACATCCTACCCTCACCAAGCATCATGCCACAATATGACAATGAGATGATCAAGTGCAATAATTGGCTGAAGTATCGCAGTTAGTCAAAGGGGATCCAATGTGTGCCAGCCTGGGATGACATACTGAGCATGACATGATGCTCCACCTGCTAGGACTGGCATGCACCTATCAGTGCAGGCCGTATGGATACTGGCAAAGGCTGTTGTTACCCACAGCGTGCCCTGAATAGGTAAGGCTCAAAACACAAACCTACCTCTATAGGTATCAGAAGGGATAAGAACCTAGATGTAATGCTACCCAATGCCAGAAGTCGAAACAGCAAGATGCATGCAGTCTAAACTCACCCAGTATGGAGAATGTTGATATCTGTGCTGTAACAGAAAACTGGGTCAAGGCTCACAACAGCACCCTAACACTACCAGGTTACACCTCATACTGTGCTGTGCAGCCTCAAAACATGGAACAAGCTACAAAAGGAGGGTGACTAGCAATAATTGTCAAGGATAACCACAACCCCATGTTGGTCCCACAACAAGAAGCAGCATGGACTAGCCATGGTCAAGTAACAGTGGCTAAAACTGTCCCCCAGTTTATAGCCTGCTACAGACTACCGTCCCAACACCAGGAACTGCACCTGGCCTATACTGGAATACATGAATATATCAAGTCCTCCAAACCACATTATATTGGGTGACTGAAAATACCCAGACATAGACTGGGAGCATTATACTAGCCCCAACACTGTAGGACAAAAGTTCATAGAATCCATAAGCCAAAATGCCCAGGAACAACATACCACTCCCACAAGAGGGGTAAGCATACTGGATGTGATAATCAGCAACATGGGTACTGGATGGCAAGACGAGAAGTGTATTGCTCACTGGTAAAACCAGACCATAGAGTAATCACACTGGATATACAAATCCTGACCACAGTCCCGGGCCAGAAAACCACAGTGAAAAACATGTGTAAAGCAATATTTGCACTCCTCCAAACTGATGTGGAATCCATTAAAGGTCCTGTGCAGGTGCAAAATATGGGCCACACCTCAGAACCTGTAATATAGCCATTCCATGAACACTGCCAAGAATGCTTGGATTATGCAATCCTAAATTAAAACAAGACACAATGCCATACACGCAGGCATCTGGCATGGTGGACACCAGCCATAAAGTACAGTTTTGTACCTACCATAAATGTAGATGTCCGAACTGGATAGCATCTGCAGTCATAACAACTGGGTTGTCCTGTCGTCAGGCAGCCCTTCAGTCGGCCGGATTCCAAAGTCCGGGTCCGGCTTCGGCTGATGTCGCACTTCACCCGACGTCATCTCTGTTGGTCTTCGGGTATAAAAGCATCAGCCGACGCCATTTTCCTCAGTGTTTCTTGCCCCAGATGCCAGTAGCCCTCTTGAAGGCTAAAATTTGGATAGATGCCAATGTTTCCAAAAAGATAGAGGTAAACACAACAATAAGCATGTATGTACATATATACAAACAAATACGCCATAAAAGACTCCCCCCCACCAGCTAGCTATTAGGAGGGTAAACACCCTACGAGTACCACAGAGGGGAAGGAGGGAGGGTAATCCTGACTGCAGATGCTATCCAGTTCGGACATCTACATTTATGGTAGGTACAAAACTGTACTATGTCCTTCATGGATGCATCTGCAGTCATAACAACTGGGTAGAATACCATAGCCAACTAGGGGAGGAGGATAAAAGTAGATTATGGTGTGTTTAGGATCCCTTGCAGTACAGCAGTGGCAAACCCTGCTCGGGATCTGGAATATAGAGGCAAATTATAATGCTTGGCAAATGTATGCACGGAGGTCCAAGTAGCCGCCTCAATAATGTCTTTGGTTGCCACTCCTCGTAAGAAGGCTGTGGTAGTGGCTGTTGCCCTTGTAGAATGAGGTCTTATGTTCTGTGGAATTGGTTTTCCATGGAAGGAGTAACAGAATCGTATGCAATTTCCTATCCATTTGGAGATTGTCTGTTTGGAAATAGCTTTTCCTTCCCTTCCTGTTGCATAGGCTACAAAAAGTTGGTCAGTCTTTCTGCTATTTTTTGTTCTGTCCAAGTAGTAGCGTAGCGGTCTATGTACATCCAAGGTATGCAGTATTCTTTCCCCTCTGTTTTGTGGGTTGGGAAAGAAGGTAGGTAGGTGGATTGCCTGGTTTAAAGACACTCTGGATACCACCTTGGGCATAAATGTAGGATTAGTCCTCATGGACACTCTATCTTGGTGGAAGATTAGGAAGGGTTGCACTGCCATTAAGGCCTGTAGTTCTGAAACCCTCCTTGCTGAAGTAATTGCCAGTAGGAAAGCAGTTTTCCATGACAGGTGTTGTAGGTCTGCTGTTGCTGCTGGTTCAAAGGGTGATAGTGTCAACTTTTCTAGCACAAAGATTAAGTCCCAAGCTGGTAATGGTGGTTTCCTTGGAGGTTTTACATTCTTGATTCCTCTGAGGAACTGCCTGAGCAAAGGGTGCGAAAAAACAGGTGGATCAAAGCTGTATTCTGCTGAAATAGCTGATGCATGTATCTTGATGGAGGAGTAGGACAGGCCTGAATGAAGAAGTTCGGCCAGATACTCCAGAATGTTAGGCATATCTATGTTTGACACATCTTTTCCTCTTTCCGTACTCCAAATGACAAACCTTTTCCATTTTCCAGCATTGTTCCTTCTTGTTGAAGGTCTGCGTGCTTCAAGAATAATGTCTTTAACTCTTTGGGAAAGTTCTGGATTAGCTGCTGCTATGTGATGTTCCATGCAGTCAGTTGCAACGTTTTTGGGTTTGGATGTATGATGCTGTAGTTGTTCTGAGTTAACATCAAAGGCATCAGGGGTATTGGCCACATATTGTTCCGAGACATGCTCCTCAGCAGTGGGTACCAGTGTTGTCTTGGCCAGTTTGGAGCTATCAGGATTATCCTTGGACGTTCTTCCTTGATTTTTAGTAGTACCTTGTGTATCAAAGGAAGAGGTGGGAATGCATATGCTGTTAGGCCTTTCCAGCTGAAGGAGAGCGAATCCACTTTCCATGCTAGTGGGTGGAATGTCCTTGTGCAGAATTTTTTGAGCTGGTGATTGAGAGGTGATGCGAATAGATCTATCTGAGCATTCCCCATTTCTTTGAGATGGTCTTGAAGATGTCCGGGTGCAGCTTCCATTCGTGGGCATCCGAAGTGGTTCTGCTTAATATGTCTGCTAGAGTATTGTCTTTCCCCGGTACAAATATTGCCTGTAACTGGATGTTGTAGCTGAGTGCCAGGGTCCACAGCTCCAAAGTCATTCTGCATAGGGGGTATGAATGAGTGCCTCCCTGTTTGTTGATGTACCACATGACTGTGGTGTTGTCTGTCCTTATCATCAACTGGACCTCTTGGAGAAATGGTTTGAACTTTTGGATTGCCAGTTTTACTGCCAGCATTTCTTTTAGGTTGATGTGCAGGTGAAGTTGATCCTGTGTCCACAATCCTTGCACGCATTTGTCCAGCATGTGGGCCCCCCATCCTAGGTCTGAAGCGTCTGTTGTGATGGTCTGGCTTGCTTGACATCTGCGAAAGGGTAGGCCTGGGTTTGACTGGCATGCCTGAGCCCACCATAGGAACTCCTGTTTTAAGCATGGAATTAGTGGGATTTCTGTTTCTAGGCTGTGTCTGTGTTGGGACCATAAATTCTTTAGGTACCACTGTAGTTTTCTCATATGCAGTCTGGCAAATGGGACCAAGATTATGCATGATGCCATGAAGCCCAAGGCCTGCAGTACTTTTCTTGCTGTTAACTTGTTCAGTTTTGTTAGTGCCAAGAAGTAAAGAGTAAGTTCTTTTTGTTTTTCTGTAGTCAGGAATGCCATTTGTTTTACTGTGTCCAATTCCGCGCCCAAGAATGTCCTTGTTTGGGATGGTATCAGCCTTGACTTTTGTAAATTGACTGTGTATCCCAGTGCTTGTAGCAAGTAAATGACCCTTTGTAAATCTGTTGTCAGCTTGCTTTTGTTGTCCCCTTGTAACAGGCAGTCGTCCAGGTATGGGTAAATTTGAATTCCCTGTAGTCTGCAATGGGCGATTACTGATGCCAGGCATTTTGTGAATACTCTGGGCAGTAGATAAGCCAAAGGGCAATGCTGAGAATTGATAGTGCTCTGATCCTGCAAGAAATCTGAGGTATCTTCTGCAGATTGGTCGAATGGGGATGTGCAGGTATGCCTCCTTGAGATCTAGAGTTACCAGCCAAGACTCCTTGCCCAGCATGGGAAGAAGTTGCTGTAGGGTCAGCATTTTGAATTTTGGGATAATGATGTATGTATTTAAGGTGGACAGGTCGAGAATTGGTCTCCAACTTTTTTCCTTTCTTGGAACTAGGAATAGTCTGGAGTAGAACCCCTTTCCTTGCTCTGCTGTTGGCACTCTTTCTACAGCTCTCATGTTTGCTAACTCCATTATCTGGTGTAGAGCCTCTGTTTTTTGATTTGGAGGTAGATTTGGCATTCCTCTTTGACTGGTAAAGTGTGGAAGTGAAACCGGTAACCTTGATCTATGGTTTGTAAAATCCACTTGTCTTTTGTTATGTAGTGCCAGTTCTTTGAAAATAAGGTTAACTTTCCGCCTAGAGGAGCTGCTATTTGTTCCCTGGTAGGCGGATTTAGGGTTAAGTCACTGTGGTTGTGCTGATGTAGTGGCAGTGGCTGTGTCTGTGCCTCTGTTGTTACCTTGCCACTGTCGTCCTCTGTAGGCACCTCCTCTGGATTGATTTCTGCCTCTGGAACGTCTATTCCTGCCCCTTTGAAATTTTGTGGAGTCAGGAAAGGACCAATTTTTGGCAGGCCAGTTCCTGCTAAACCTTGGGGGTTGAACCTGCAAGAAATCTTTAACAGTTTGAACAGATTTTGCCTTTTCTTCCATTTTCTTCATAACCTGCTGGGCAGGTGTACCAAACAAACTTGTCTTGTCCATAGGAGCATCTAGCAACTTAGCTTTAACATGATCCGGTAAAGCTTGCTCCTTTAGCCATGCATGCCTTCTTATCACTGTGCCAGTCATGGCTGATCTAAATGAAGCCTCCAGTGCATCATAGCCACATTTTAAGGAATGGTTGCTAACCTGTTGTATGTTATTTACCATTTCTAATACATATTTCTTATCAAGAGATTCATCAGTGGTTAGTTTTTTGGTTAACTGATCAAGCATAAACTCTTGGTATTGTATCATGTGAAACTGACAGTTTAAAGCTCTAGCCGAGAGAGTAGCTGAAGTGTAGACCTTTTACCCCATCTGTCTAATGACCTTGCTTCCCTTTCAGAAGGAATAGGGTTTTAGCTATGGTCGCGGCTACTGCCTTGGGACCCTGGGATATAGTTTCTGGGTCTGCAAGTGGGGCCTTGTAAAGGTGGTGATGAGTATCTGGCACCCTGTAAAATCTGTCTGGTTTGGCAGGGCTGGGGTAAAGAATCTGGAGCGGAGCAAACATCATTGAAAGCATCATCCACCACAGAGAGAACAGGAGGTATAGCTAAGGGCCTGTGCTGTGGGAGGTGCAGAAAGGTCCCAAGTCTTTTTCTGGAGTCTGAAAAATCCTGTTGCTGCCATTGGAACTGCTCTCGCATGGCATGCAAGGTTTCCCCAAAGGAGAATTCTTCTGGTGGGGAAGCAGCTGGAATGGATTCTTCAGCATCAGAATCTTCAAAATTGGAGAAGGGAGCCTCTGGCTGGTCAGTTATGTCTGATTCATCAGCAGAATCATCAGAGGACACTGGCTCAGGGGGCTCTGCCCTAGGTCTCTTCTCTGGGGGCTGAGAGGCCCTGTCTGGGTGAGACTGAGATCCTCTAATTAATGAAATTAAATCTTCTGCCAAAGTAAGCATTTGAGAACTAGAAGAGGGCCTGGATGTGGGGGGTTTAACAGGCACTGTTTTAGTAGTCTTGGCTGCTTTAGCCCTGGCGAAGGCCTTAATGGACATGGCTGCTGGAGGCCTAGCAGCACCACGTGCTGGGGTAGAGACATCCAAGGGAATGGTGTCTGATAAGTCAACCACCGTAGTGGATAAAATTTCTGAGGCCGATTCAAGAGTTGTAGCAGGGGCCTCAGTTGTAGGAATAGGTTCAGCTGTACTTTGATCAGTTTTCGGTTTCGCCGAAACCGAGACACTCGCGTTTGCTTAACCATGGTTTCGCCGAAACCGCGGACCGCGAGTGTCGGTCTTTATCTTTGCGTTTTTTGGCAGATTGGGTAGTCGGAGGATCCGACGGCATAATGTACGCAAAAACAGAACCGAAAAACTGTTCTGCAAACTCCGACCGGCCTAAGCGCTCGTCGGTTGAAAGAAGCACAGGCCGAACAGGCTGCTACGTCGTGGGCTGGGCCTAAACAAGGCAGACAATAAGAGTGGAAATCTTTATGAGGTATTTGTTTCCCACAGGTTAAACAATTATTAACTTTTTCTGACATCGGCTGAGGCAAGAAAGAGTCCCCAACGGGGTACTTAGCTTTAGAAGTCTTCGAAGTAGTATTCGGTAAGTAATCTCTGGATCCGACCGACCGGCACTTGCGAACAGCTTCTGCTTCGGGCGCCATGCGGCAAGAAAGACTGAGGAAAATGGTGTCGGCTGATGCTTTTATACCCGAAGACCAACAGAGATGACGTCGGGTGAAGTGCGACATCAGCCGAAGCCGGACCCGGACTTTGGAATCCGGCCGACTGAAGGGCTGCCTGACGACAGGACAACCCAGTTGTTATGACTGCAGATGCATCCATGAAGGACATCCAAACCATGTATGGCAATAAAATATGTCCACACATACAATCCACTAAGGCCAGCCACAACAAGTTGAATCTGTGAATCTTGAGACAATGTTACACCTGCCCCAAGTACACAGACAACCCCCAACTCCCCCCAAGAAATACAAATATATGTGAGAGATGCAACCATCTATCCAAACTGGAGGCTGAGCTCCCTCAACTCAGTACTCCCAAAACTAGTCAGGAGGAGAAGGTAACCACACACAACACAAACCCAGTCCCACATAGACCTATCACAACTGCAAACCAAAGACAAACACAGAAAAACATTCCCGGAGGCCCGAATCACAAACACACCACACCAACAGAGGCCTCCAAAGCAGACACCCAATCAAACAACCTCCAAACATAGCACATGCAACACATAGTACACAAAGCTGGTGTGCCAAACAGTCACAGGCCAGAAGGAGAAACAACATGCCTGATACAGTTGTAATAGGTGACTCCATAGCGAGACACACTGCTGTCCCGCACACCAGACTGAACAAGGGAAAGGGTACAGTAAGCTGCCTGTAGGCTGCCACAATACACCACATAACACAAGTATGCAGGTCACCCCAAAGCAAGTAGAAATATGATGCAGTCATAGTCCATGCCGGTGTGAATGACCTGAGATGTACCTCCCCGGACTACATGAAAAGAGACATAGATGAGCTCTCTGATTATGTAGTCCAGGCCGGTATGACACTGACCGTTTGCAGCATCCTACCCTCACCAAGAATGATGCCACAGTACAAACAAGGAATGATCACTTATAGCAAGTGGCACAATTACTGGTGTCATTCCAAGGGGATCCAATGTCTGTCTGCTTGGGATGTCATGCTTCACAAGCCACGCAGCTGTTCCAGGGATGGCTTGCACCTGTTACCCCTGGGCATCTGGATATTGGATAAGGCTTTTGCCACATCCATAGAGCCTTTCGTAGGCAAGGCTGAAAAGACTAACCCACCACCCTACAAAACATAAGTGGAAAGAAACATAAGGGTAATGCTGACCAATGCCAAATGTGTAAACCCCAATATGCATGCTCCCGAGGCCATCCCCAGTATGGAGAACATCGATGCCTGTGCAGTGACAGAAACCTGCTGCAAGCCTCCTGACAGCACACCAGCACTACCAAGTTATACCACATATCATGCGTCATGGCCCCAAAACCTGGAACAAAACATAAAAGGAGGGTGAGTATCCATATTCAGCACAGACACCCATACGTCCAGGTAACTGACAATGCACAAGGCATTGGAGTCCACCCATGTGCAACTAACCGTAGGCAAGACTGCTGTACAGTCTGTAGCATGCTACAGACCACACCCTCACACACAGGAACCCCACCCAGCCGTCCTGAAGACACTGGGCAGTATGAATGTCCCACCAAATACCAAACAAGGTACTCACAAATTACCACATAGGTGGTAAACCATTATGTATGGAAGGAGTAATCAGGGACCTAGGGACACAAGTGGACAGTAACCTGTTATGTGACACTCACATTGCCAATGTGGCTAGGAAGACTATCTACATTGGACACCGTATCATGAAAGGATTCACATCTACATCAACAGAGGTCATTGTGCCCCTATACTGTTCTCTTATCACACCCATAATCTAGTACAATGCCTCATATGGGATGTACCTTACCTGACACCTGCAGCAGTTAGAAAGACCTCAAAGGTACCTCACCAAGAAGATAAAGGGTCTCAAATATATGTCATATGCTGCCTGGCTGTAGACACCCCAGCTGAATGCAGTCACATACTGCCTACACAGAGGCATTGCATGCCTGTTGTACAAGGCCATGTCCAACACAGGAGTAATGGACATGCTCCACCCCAGAAAACTCAAAGCCATCGGAGCTGTGAGAGTGAGATATGTCAACCTCAACACATAATGAAATAGGATGTGCTGGAGGGACAGATACATAACCCAGAGGCTCCCCACACCCTGGAACAGAATCCCACTCCATGTTAGGCAGAGCCCCTCACTGACACTCTTCAACAGGAATCTTGCCAAGTGGATGGATGATCGTAGAGTTACACTGGGGTTCTTCACTGTGTCACGTCCAGACAGAGGCACAGCAAAGCAAGTCATAAATGGCCATAATATTCACATAGCAGGGGTGGCGAAAGCCACACACACTCTGGCTAGGCTAACAAATGCCCTAGGGTGGATAGCCTAGTATGAACCTATGAAGATACAAATTGTACAGGACACTAAGGATAATCCCAAGGCTTCCACAACTGATGGTAGGAACCGTGTTGGGAATTCACAGATATGCTCTGAATCACACAAATATCACAAACAACATACCAAACACACACACATATTGCCAACATACATCCTGACAGGTGCAGTGCAAACCCCAGAATGCAAAATATCTATCCCAGCAGACTGCTGGCCCCCTGACATTGCAGATGCTGAGGTAACAGCCAGCATCTACAAAGCAAATCACACAGCAGCAATGGTATGAGATGGTGTCCTGGGCCGAGTCCAACATGGACTCCAAGATGAATGGAATGCCAAATCACACTACTGCTCAATGTCAGCCTTACCACAGGATATGTACCCAAAGAGCAGTGTACAACAACAGTGGTCCTTCTCAACAAAGGTGTTGCCTGAATGGATACTGAAAACTACCACCCCAGAATCCTGAGAAGCTCGGTCTGCACAGCTATGGAAAGGATCAGCATGTACTGCAGACAAAGATATTGGGGACCTACTGACACCGGACCCTACCCAGTGTGGCTTTCTTAAGTGCAGATCCTGCCCCTAAACATGTTTGACTCATCTGAAACAGTCATTAAGGTCATTGATGAGGGCAATGTGGTCCACACAGCATAGCTGGACCTTGCAAAGGCTTCTATACAATACCCTACGTGTTCATTATAGATATGCTCACCAGCTTAAATATAAACCCCTATGTCAGTAGAGGGGTTGCAAACCAGACCAAGGACAGAACAGACATGGTCAGACATGCTGCAGCCATGTCAGACTACAAACCAGATATAACTGGCATCCCACAAGGCTTGGTCCTGGGATCTCCCTCGTCTGGTATATATGTCCCATAGGTACAGGCCAACATGGAAGGACTGTGTCTGAACATGTTTGCAGAGGACTACAAACTGTTCACCATATATGACCCTCCAGCTGACACAAGCATCCCACAAAAGGGCCACATAGAAACAGACAACTGGTGCCATAGCCATGTCAGCAAGCTAATTGCAGAAAAGTGTATAGTCAACCCCTGTGGATATACAGTAAGTGCCCACCAATTACCACATAGGTATTAACCCATTACGTACTTAACATGTAATGAGAGACCTGGGGACACAAGGTGATAGATATCCTGCATTGGACAAATGTGGCTGTAGTGTTCACAGAAACATACCATATACCCACCTAATCATGTAGGTTGTCAGATCTAGATAAGGGGAGGTCATTGTGGGTCTGCAGTCATCCTTCATCAGCATTACAATTGACTACAATAGCCCCTGTGGGATGTACCTCAGCAGACACCTCCATCAACTGTAAAGTCCCCAACAGTACCTCACCAGGAGTATCAAAGAGCTTGCACAGATGCCATGTGTTGCCTGATTAAACAAACTGCAGCTACACACACTGCCATACTGCCCACCCAGAGGCAAGCTGTGCCTGATGTATAAAGCCATGTCCAAGCTGGTATCAATAAACATGCTACACCTTGTACAATCTGAATGGCAGTGAGCTATGCACGAGAGACCTGAACCCCAGCACTGACTTACATAGGACAAGCTGTACTGCATGATCCATAACACAGAAGCCACCCCCACCCATGAGTAAACTCCCAGTACAGGCTATCCATAGAGTCACTCATCGATTCTCCTCAAGAGGAATCTTGATGAGTGGATGGGAGATGGTAGCTTTACCCTGGGTATCACTGTTATGTCACAGGTAGACAGAGGCACAGTATACTAACCATGACATATGTCATGGCAAACTCCACTTACAATGTGTGTCGAAGGACAAACACACTCTCCGACTAGCATTAGAAATGGCCTAGGGCACATCGCTAGTGTTTGCAAATGTACACCTATGTTGTGGAATACACTACCAATGTTGGACAAGCCTGGTTTAAGTAGTTCATATCTGAACATAATGCAACATGGTCAGATGTGCACAACTGGCCCCTAACCAGGCTGTTGTGCTCACTATGGAAATGTAAAGCAGTGATAGGACTAAAGCCCAGGATACTGTCCACCACAGTCAAAGTACTGAACCAGTACACTATACAGTACTACAGTGTTAGGTCAGTGTGAAAGGATGTTGACAACTGTATGCAAAGTATCCCATGCAAACGCTGCAGGCACAGTATAATCCCTGTTGTGTTCACACACAAAGCAGTTGGACAGTAACTACATAACATGACACACAACACACAACCATAAACGGGAGATATTTGTTGAAGTTCACACTCATCCACAAATGTGGTGGGCTGCAGAGTTCAAGATATGGAAAGCTCACACTGGGCATGCTCACACACTTTGATAAATGAGACATATGTCAGACGACATGCCATGGGAAGGCTGAACTGGGCATGCTCACACACTTGGGCCAAATCTCAGTTTAGCAGTTGGCCACACATATCTGGTATTTGTACGTGTTATTCCAGGAACCAACCACATTACAGCAATCTGCCCAGTGCACAGTTAAATGACTACAGAGACATACGTGATATAGTGGATCCCTCCCATATGCAAACATCTTCCACAGATACACAAGTTGTTCATACAAACAGGGAATGCTATGGCAATAAAGACCTGCAAACAGTCTATCAGCAACAAATAATGTGCATTTGACAATTAAACATATGGGTGTAGAGGTCAACACTAGGCTGTTTGCCCTAGGGAATGACAGCTTAGCCAGAGTGTGCTTGGCGTCTGCCTCCCCACAGGATGCACATTCCCCTTTCTAAACACTGATGATGTCAGCACCCTATAAGTACAGCAGGAGAAGGGAAACCTCCCAGTAATGCGAATAGCACGCTCTGCTAATGCGTCTGTCTCAAGTGTCATAACATAGTCAGGTAGGGGTTTGAATCCTGCAAATGGCAAGTGTGAGTGGGGTTGGTGTGTGTGCAAGTCTGTGTGAAGGAAATGTCCCTTTTGGCAACTGGGAAAACACACTACAGGGTGCACATTCCCCTTTCTAAACACTGATGATGTCAGCACCCTATAAGTACAGCAGGAGAAGGGGAAACCTCCCAGTAATGCGAATAGCGCGCTCTGCTAATGCATCTGTCTCAAGTGTCATAACATAGTTAGGTAGGGGTTTGAATCCTGCAAATGCTCAGTGTGTGTGTGTGTGTGTGTGTGAGAGTGGGGTTGGTGTGTGTGCAAGTCTGTGTGAGGGAAATTTCCCTTTTGGCAACTGGGAAAACACAATACAGGATGCACATTCCCCTTTCTAAACACTGATGATGTCAGCACCCTATAAGTACAGCAGGAGAAGAGAAACCTCCCAGTAATGCAAATAGTGCGCTCTGCTAATGCGTCCGTCTCAAGTGTCATAACATAGTCAGGTAGGGGTTTGAATCCTGCAAATGGCAAGTGTGTGTGTTTGGATGAGGGGGGTTAGTGTGTGTGCAATTGTGTGTGAGGGAAATGTCCCTTTTGGCAACTAGGAGAACAGACTACAGGATGCACATTCCCCTTTCTAAACACTGATGATGTCAGCACCCTATAAGTACAGCAGGAGAAGAGAAACCTCCCAGTAATGCAAATAGCACGCTCTGCTAATGCGTCCGTCTCGAGTGTCATAACATAGTCAGGTAGGGGTTTGAATCCTGCAAATGGCAAGTGTGTGTGTTTGGATGAGGGGGGTTAGTGTGTGTGCAATTGTGTGTGAGGGAAATGTCCCTTTTGGCAACTAGGAGAACAGACTACAGGATGCACATTCCCCTTTCTAAACACTGATGATGTCAGCACCCTATAAGTACAGCAGGAGAAGGGAAACCTCCCAGTAATGTGAATAGCGCGCTCCGCTAATGCGTCCGTCTCGAGTGTCATAACATAGTTAGGTAGGGGTTTGAATCCTGCAAATGCTCAGTGTGTGTGTGGGTGTGTGTGAGTGGGGTTAGTGTGTGTGCAAGTCTGTGTGAGGGAAATGTCCCTTTTGGCAACTGGGAAAACCCAATACAGGATGCACATTCCCCTTTCTAAACACTGATGATGTCAGCACCCTACAAGTACAGCAGGAGAAGGTATGTGGCATGGACAATGACTGAGTCATATGTGTCCATGCCTCTGACTGACCTGTACGCTTGTGTTATGTAGTGGACCATAGTGCCCCACGGGCATATCACCGTGACCTTCACCTTGTCCAGCCTGGTGAGCATGACCACACTGTACCGGGCAATAAAGGTAGCTAACACAACTGTGGCAGGTGTGTTGTCTAGCCGTACAGGCTGTGACTGTTTGGCACACAGGATTTGTGTGCTATGTGTGATGTGTTCAGGCATAACGTATGCCTGTGTGCCAGCTGCAGAGGTGTGTGCCGCTCAGGCAGGATGCTATTCTAAGGCTCCACGAATGGCCCAGTGTGTACACGTGCTTGTATTGCTGTCAGTGCAGGTCTACATCAGACTGGTATTGTAGTCACTGTAGTATTGCATGCCACCTGACAGGTTATGCCAGTACTGGGTTCAGAGTGCTTAGTCCCCAGTTTGGCTATGTGGTTCCATCTCATATGTGCAGGAACTTTTTTCCTGCATTCCAAAAAAAGAAGGCTTGTGTCTATTTGAGAAGGTGCTTTTCAAGTATTCTTCTTTGACTACTGATGAAAATTTGCTTATATGTGAGCTAATGAGTATTATATTGGAAAACAATTACATATTCTTTGAAGGCGAATATTTTCAGCAGCTTAAGGGAGTGGCTATGGGCGCAGCTTGCGCCCCCTATATGCGAACCTAGTCCTTTTGGGCTGGGAACACAAGTATGTTTTCCAAAACGAGTTGTTTTTTACTAATGTCACCTACTATGGCAGATTTTTGGATGATATTTTTATTTTATGGAAAGGAAGTAAAGAAAAAATAACAGAATTTGTTCAGTACTTAAATTCAACTACTGATTATTTGAAGTTTACACATCAGTTTGATGAACAGGAAATAAATTTTCTAGATACTAAGATTATTAAAGATCACAATGGTTTTATCTCCAAAATCTACCGTAAAAACACATTTTGTAATAACTACTTGCATTACACCAGCCATCACCCTATTTACCAGAAAAAAAGTATCATAAAGGGTCAAGCCATAAGAATTGCTAGGATGACAACTGTGAGAGATGATGTTATAGCAGAATTTGGAAATTTGAGGGACATGTTTCTAGAAAGAGGGTACCCAAGTGACTTCATTGAGCCCATACTTATGGATGTTCTAGATAAATGGGGTAATATATATGTACCTTTATTAGGCACTGGTGGGGATAACACACAACAAAAATCTACAGAGACAACATTGCAGTCTGTGCCTAATTTTCAGCAAGCATGTGTAGTGCAGTATAATCCTCTATATTCCCAGATCAAAGGAATTTTGATAATAAATTGGAACGTTTTTAAAACCAATACTGATGTTTTTCATAGTTTGGGTGATAAACCCATTTTCTCTACGAAGGTGGGGCTTAACCTTAAGTCTTTATTAGAGACAGGTAGTAGTTGTAGTACTAAACATGATAAAAGATGTGGAAGTAGACCATGTGGGAGGTGTTCCTATTGTTCATACATATTGCAAGATTCTTCTATCTCCCTTGATAATAAAAATAAAAGTCATGTTTTCTTAAAAAGTGGTAGTTGTTGTTCCAATAAGTTAGTTTATATAGCCATCTGCAGCACCTGTTCCTCCTTCTATGTAGGTAAAACAGAGAGAATGTTTAAAACTAGAATATATGAGCATCTCTATGATATCAAAAATAAAAAAGATACTAATGCTTTATATAAGCATAGCATTATATGTGATGGTTACCTATGCTTCAAGTTTGGCATACTTGAATTTGTAACTGTTAAAACAAGGGGTGGGGATTGGCAAAATGTATTATACAAGAAAGAGTTATTGTGGCAGTTAAGATTAGCTGCTGATTATCCACCTGGGCTCAATGAACATATTACTATAATGCCAATTCTCAAAGAGAAGGCAAATCAAATCTAGTAATGTCTATAATGTTTGTTGCAACTAAGTGTTATTGTGGCAGTATTTTTGTACTAATTTTGTACTATTTTAAGGTTATGTCATGTGGACATGGTCATTTATGATGAAATTATTTATTTTATTTAAATTAATTCTTGCTTGTATACTTTAGTATGTCCTCTTCCCATAAATGGAATTGGTTGGTTTAGAACCAATGGCAGACCAGCAACTTGTATTTAAATGCAAAATTCACAATGGCAGTTTGTTCTGAAGATGTCATACTTATTGATGAAAGCGCTTAACTTGTTTGTTTTATTATTTTTATATTAAACTAAGATTGTGGACTCGCAACGCTGTGCTCTTTTATTTTTCTTGGTTTGGTGTGAGCACTTGTAGTACCAACTTTTTTATATTGACCTGTATGCTTGTGTTATGTGGTGGACCATAGTGCCCCACGGGCATATCACTGTGACCTTCACCTTGTCCAGCCTGGTGAGCGTGACCACACTGTACCGGACAATAAAGGTAGCTAACACAACTGTGGCAGGTGTGTTGTCTAGCCGTACAGGCTGTGACTGTTTGGCACACAGGATTTGTGTGCTATGTGTTATGTGTGATGTGTTCAGGCATAACGTATGCCTGTGTGCCAGCTGCAGAGGTGTGTGCCGCTCAGGCAGGATGCTATTCTAAGGCTCCACGAATGGCCCAGTGTGTACACGTGCTTGTATTGCTGTCAGTGTAGGTCTACATCAGACTGGTATTGTAGTCACTGTAGTATTGCATGCCACCTGACAGGTTATGCCAGTAATGGGTTCAGAGTGCTTAGTCCCCAGTTTGGCTATGTGGTTCCATCTCATACATGTGTTGTACGTCCATGTGTAGGGGAGAGGGTTGACTGTGTACATGTGGCAGCTGTGACATTGCCACATGACCCACATATTCCACAACTGTACCATAGAGGTGACTGACAACTGACCTTTGCACATGCTACCATAGTATTGTGATTGCCATGGTGATTAACAGCACATAGGGCCAATGGGGAACAAGGTACATAGGTTCATAGCTTCATACTAGGCTATCTGCCCTAGGGCATTTAAGAACCTAGCCAGAATGTGTTTGGCTGTCGCCATCCATTGTAAATATATCTTGCCATGCCCTTTTCCGAGGTTAGTATACTGTGCCTCTGTCTAACAGTGACACAGAAGTGATAGCCGGGGTAAACCGACAATGTCCCATCCACTCATCAAGATTCCTCTTGAAGAGAGTCAATGAGGGACTCTGCCTAACCTGGATTGGGATTTTATTCCAGAGTGAAGTGAGCCTCTGGGTTATGAATCTGTCCCTCCAGCATGTCCTATTTATTTCAGTGCTGAGGTTCAGGTCTCTCAAGCGTGTAGCCCAATGGGATTTGGATATTCTCAGGTGCAGCATGCCCATTAATTCCGGGTTTGACATGGCGTTATACATTAGGCACAGATCGCCTCTGAACAGGCGGTATGCCACTGAGTAGAGCTGGGGTTTCTTTAACCGGTCAGCATATGGCATCTGTTTGAGCCCTTTGATCCTCTTGGTGAGGTACTTTTGGGGTCTT
Source organism: Protopterus annectens (assembly GCF_019279795.1). Lineage (NCBI taxonomy): Eukaryota > Metazoa > Chordata > Ceratodontiformes > Protopteridae > Protopterus > Protopterus annectens. Next base: position 652,265,695 of record NC_056726.1, read on the forward strand.
TCCAGTTGCTGCAGGTGTCTGGTAAGGTACATCCCAACAAGGGGATTGTACTCAATTATGGGCCTGATGAGGGATGAGTAAAGAGGCACGATGTCCTCCCCTGATGTAGATGCGAATCCCTTCATGATGGGGTGGGCTATATACAATGCCTTTCTAACCACTTTGGCCACGTGGTTGTCAAATGAGAGATTGCTATCAACTTGGGTCCCCAGGTCCCTAATTACTTCTTCTGTACGTAATGGAGTACTACCTATGTGGTACTTTGTGGGCACTTTGTTTTTGCCAAAGGGGATGACTATACACATTTTTGCATTCAGCTGGAGGCCATGGTTCTGGCACAAGTTGTCTGTTTCTATGAGGCCCCTTTGGAAGATGCTTGTGTCGGCTGGAGAGTCGATTATGGCGGCCAGTTTGCAGCCATCTGCATATTTGGTCAGCCACAGTCCTTCCGTGTTGGCCTGTACCTCCGATAGATATATACCAAACAAGAGAGGTCCCAGGACTGAGCCTTGTGGGACACCACTTGTAACTGGTTTGGAGACTGGCATGGCTCCAGCAGTTCTAACCATGTGGGTTCTGTCCTTGAGCCAGTGTGCAATCCATCTAGTGACATAGGGGCTCATATTTAATCTGGTGAGCTTCTCTAGAATGCCCGAGTGGGGTATTGTTTTGAAGGCTTTTGCGAGGTCCAGGTAGGCTGTGTGGACCACCATCCCCTCGTCAATGGCCTTGGTGACTGTTTCAAAGAAATCAACCAGGTTTGAGAGGCAGGATCTGCCCTTAACAAAGCCAAACTGGGTATGAACCAGTGTCTGTAGGTCCCCAATATCTATATTTATGTGGTCCATGATGATCCTTTCCATAGCTCTGCAGACCAAGCTAGTGTGGCTTATGGGGCGATAGTGTCCAGGATCCGTTGAGGCACCACCTTTCTGTAGAGGGACCACTGTTGCTGTACGCCACAATTTGGACACATATCCTGTAGTAAGGCTGGGATTGAACAGTAGTTTTATGTTTGGTTGTAGCACGTCTTGGAGGTCATGTAGGACACAGCCCGGGACACTGTCTGGTCCCATTGATGCAGTGTGCATTGCTTTGGAGGGGGCGGCTCTTACCTGAGCATCTTAGATGTCAGGGGGGCAGCACTCTGCTGGGATACATATTTGCCCTTTCGGTGTGGAGGGGGGTGAGAAGTTTTCACTGAACCTGTCAGCTAGAATGTTGGCAATGTCTGTGGGTTTGGTGTTTCTATTGACATTTTGGACTACCTCTGAGCATATCTGGGAATTACCACCCAGGTTCCTAACATAACTGAAGAAAGCCTTGTGATTATCCTTAGTGTCCTGTGCAATTTCTCTCGAAGCTGGCCTTAGACATTCTTATGAGTGCCTGTAGTTATTTGCTAATACTGATCAGTGATGCCTTCCCTTTTTGGGATTTTGCTGTATCGTTTAGTAGCTTCCTCCTTCTATTGTGTAGTTTGTTTATGGCTGGGGTCCACCAGACAGGACGTCTGCCTTTGGAGGATTGGGTCTTGGTTTTATTCGGGATCACATGACCCATGCATTCCTGAAGGTGTCCATAGAATGCGTTTATAGAGGAATCTGCGGTCTGGTCTGTAGTTTCCACAGGCCCGGGGGCTTTGAAGGTTTCCACCTCAGTTTTGAGGAGTGTGAATTTGCTTTAGAGTTGTTCACTGTGGTGTTCTGGGCAGGGGGTGGGGTCGGGATGTGAATATCCAGTGAGATTAGTTTATGGTCTGATCTTACCAGTGAGGGATACACTTCTGGTCTGGCATAGAGTCCCCATGTTGGTGATGATCAGGTCCAGTATGTTTCACCTTCTTGTGGGAGTGGTAACAAGTTGTTCCATAGCATTTGAGCTCATATATTCTAGGGATCTTTGGCCTAGGGTGTTGGAGCTAGAGTCATGCTCCCAGTCCATGTTTGGGTAGTTGACGTCACCCAATATAATGGTGTTTGGAGAGACCTTCATATTTCCACTGTTCACAGAATGGCCGAGTGCAGTTCTTGGGTTTGGGAGGGTGGTCTGTAGCAGGCTATAACCTGGAAGGCAGTTTCACCCATTGTTAGTTGCACATGGATAGTCTCTGATGCTTGGTGCTTTGCCACCAACCTGGAGGTGTGGGTATCTTTGATGAATATCAATACTCCCCCTCCATTTGTGGTTTTTCCAAGTTTTGGGGCTGAAAAGCATGGTATGAGGTATAACCTGGTAGTGCTGGGGTGCACTCGGTAGCCCTGAACCAGGCATCTGTTACTGCACAGATATCGATGTTCTCCATGTCAAGGAGAGTTTCGGGTGCATGCATCTTGAGGTTTAGACTTCTGGCGTTGGGTAGCATTACTCTTAGTTTCTTATCCCTTGTGATACCTATGAAGGTGGGTTTGTCATTTGAGCCTTGCCTAACATAGGCACTATGGGGGTAGCAAGAGCCTTTGCCAATATCTGAAAGCCCAGGGGTGACAGGTGCAAGCCGTCCCTAGCGAAGCAGGTGGTTCAACAGAAGATGAATATGTGAGGGTGTAGTGCCTGTGATTAGTTAGCAGTAGCATATATGACTTCTCACGTGGACAAATGCCAGGTAAGTCATATGCAATGTGTCACAGGCAACGTACATGTGAACAGGACAAACAGTGACATTCTGTCAAGTGAGACATGGACATACATATAGTAAGCTATGCAGATGTCACTAGGAGTCCACAGAAGCTCTGTAACTATGCATTGCAGGTGGGATCAGTATTCCAGGGTAATTGCAAGCAAACATGCATGCAAACAAAGCTACAGTAAGCAGGGCTGCATGTAGTCCATTGTACAACAAACAAGCTGTACCACTTCCAGTAGGTAATACTGCAAATATGCAGGCACTATGCACATGTACATGGAAATACACAGGTCAGATGGCTAGGGTCCAGTCTCAGCGCACACAAGTGTACAGACCATGTACTGTCAGGATGTACAATAACTGGATGGAAACCCATGTGCTCATACCTGCAGTAATACACATGTCAAATAACAGACACTGAGCCTTCACTCAGTGGTTCCATATGTAGTAGGATGTGTGCTACCTGGCCTGCCACCACAGTATCCCTGACATGTATGGGGACTCTCCCTCCTGTGACAGTTAGTTTTGTGTGTTGGGGCTGTCTAGCATGGTATGAGATGTGAGCTTGCAGTGCTAGGGTGCTCCTGTGTGTCCTGTACCAGTCGTGTAGTACTGCACACATATCAACATTCTCAAACATTCGCATTGCAGAGTCCAGTGTGGGCAACATGCCACTTGCAGTTCACATGTCCATCATTGCGTATTAATACATTCATTACCTTATCCCCTGTGCTACCTATGTATGTAGCCTTCTGTTGACATCCTTACCACCAGTATGCCAACATGTGCAGATGATACACTATGGTACTTACCATGGGTGTAGACAACAGTACATGACAATCACACCCTTACTGCATCAGGCATGCTGTGATATACCCACAATTAATTCAGCACACAGTACTGTTAACAACATGATACTATTACTACACGTCTATGTAGTCACCCTGTGCATCAGCAACATGTTAACCTGTACCTGCACTGATGTTACAGATTGCAGGAGGTGGCACAGTTTCATCATATGCACAGGGTGTGAACTTGGTATGCCTGAGTCAGCCACCGATACCACCAATTGACATGTATGTGTATGTGTGTTGGTGAGGGACAGCAGTACAAGGTGGGGCAATGTTGATGCAGTGTGTGTGTGTGTATGCGGTAGCCCTAGGTGTTGTCAATTCGCATGTGTGTATGGATGCACACAGTACCACCTCATAGCTGCCATATACTGGTGTTTGTGGACAGCCACAGACTGTACCTAACAGGTCATACAGATCAGTGTCTCTGGCCACGGACATGGTACCTGTGCCTTTGCAGGGGTGCTACGGACCGTATCCGGTACCAACCCAGACTGGGTACTGTCATCAGAAGCAGGTGTTCATTGACTGGACACAGATCCCTGTCGGGCCTGGCCAGAGCCACGTTCACGTGGTCTCCTGAGGCAGTCTAATGACAGCACAGACCCAGCATTGCTGGGGCTGCTGCTGGCACTATGGGGGCGGCCGTGGCCCTGTTGTCATCCGCGACGACTGCAAGCTGCTGCTGTTGCTGGCATACGCCCACGTCGACGCCTCAACCGTCCACCATCGCCCTGGCTCATGGACATGTAGTTGTGGAACCGGTCTAATATGTCCCCACAACGTCTGTCTATGACATTGGTGAAATTACGGATGGCAGCCGCAATGTCACGCATACTGTCAGTCATGGCTGTGCGACATGCTGTCAGCTCCCTCAGACCCTGTCTGGTGTACCGTTCCATACGTGACTGTGCCTGCATGACAGCCCGAAACATAGCTGAGGTTGTAAGACCTCTGTGGGCACGTCTGACAGGGGCAGTACGCCCACAGATGCTCCCACGAGAACCCCTGGACATCTGTCTGTGTGTTACCATCTCTGGGCCATGCCCATGGCTGCTGTGTGGGGAGGCATGTGCCACAGATACCACATTACCCTGGTCAATGCCCACTGTATGCTGTCCATCACCTAGGGACAATGGTGACAAAGGGTGTATTTGCAGGATAACTGTGCGCATTGATGGGGTCGACAGCTGTGTACTGTCAATCAGCTGACCAATGGCGGACCCTGGCATACCTTCCTGTGCCATTACACAGATGTCATCATTATCAGTACCCATGGCACCTGATTCAGGTTCCCTGCTGCATGACACCAGAGCAGCACCAGAACCTGTGGGAGGGAAACAGGAAACACAGTTTACAATGTCTACACATTACCAGTGATGCACACATCCACATATGCACAGGTCCGCACATGCACACGTGCACAGGTGCGCACATGCACACGTGCACATGTGCACACGTGCACACGTGAACAGGTGCACACATGCACACATGCACAGGTGCACACATGCACACGTACACATGCACACAGCTGCACACAATTGTACAGTACTCAGTATGCGTGATATCAACACACAGACACAGACACACCTACATGCATACAAAGAGCACTACTAAGTGAGCCTAATATTACTATTACTATCAAGACTATTACAGGTATTGTTAATACACACTCACCAGCATAGATAGGCTGCATTGCTGTTACACCGGTGGGACCTGCAGACGTGAAGAAACTAATGTCAGTGGGCACAACTGTGCCATTGTTACTGAGTATGATACAGGTCAGTAGTACAACAGTCGCCTTTCACAGGTCAGCTGCTAATATTGAGGATATCACACTTGCACATTAAATACTATGGTGACAGCTACAAACCAAGGACACACCTCACACATACATTAACTACCAGTGTACACAACAGTCAACTATACATATGGCATATTACCTGCACGCTCACTGTCTTGCTGCTGCGTGGCTCCAGCCTCCGTCATAATGCATGTCTGCTGCTGTTGTTGTTGCTGGCGGACTGGAGCCACTACACTCATGAGTAGTCCCTCCAGTCTGGTGAGTGGGGGATGTGTAGCCACCCCACCACCTGTGGCGACCTGTTGCCTGTGGATATCCGACGCACGCTGACGGACATTTCTGATTAAATCACTGCAGTGATGTCGTACCTGCTCATATGTCCTATTATGCGTGCCTATGTCATTTACCCGACGGACCAGGTCTTGCCACAGTGCAGCCCTCTCCTGCTGATTCTGGCTGGTGCGGGAAAAGAGTATTGCATTATCCCGCACCAGGCTCTGGTGTATCTCCTCATCCTCAGCTGTGGAGTAAGCGGGATTCGCTGGGTGAGCCATGTACCTGAAAAAGAAAATAACCTGATATCAGCAATATATGTCAGCAGAATTTGGCACACATACTACACATGCTACTCGACTGTTATGATACAACATATCTCACATATATAGCATCTGTCTGTCTATTGGTGGATACACATGTAAATGGCCAGGTATCAGTGCTCAGCCAGCAACTGTGCAACAGTACCTGGCACACTCCATACGACATACTACCAAACCCCAGCAGTCAGAACACTGATTCAGGTCCAGAGCACCTCCTCACTCTGGGGATTTGTATCTAGGTACTGTATGGCCTACATCATCAACTACTGTGAGCTGACCACACACTAATTGCCCTGGATATACATATCCCACCTCCACCACCAGCACAAATGACTATAGTGAATAACATTGCAGATGCAAACTTTACACTTTGTAACAGTGACATGGTATCCTTTCAGCCCACTGGGCCAGTGGCAGATACAACCCAAAATGCTGACCCCTACACAAATGCTTTCTACAGACATCTCAGAGAATGCATGGATCATGCAATCCCATATATGACCAAGACACTCTACACAAAGGGACAGCATCCTGTCTGGTGGACCCCAGCCATAGACAGACTGTATTACAAAAGATGGCAGCTACTGCAAGACAGAGCATAATACCACAAAGGGAAGGCATGTCTGAGCAGCACTAGTAAGGATCTATTTTCCATCATACAAACATCCATGGGCAACTTTGAGAGGGAAATCAAGAGGGACACTACAGATAACCAGAAGGCCTTCTTCAGTTATGTTAGCAACCTGGTCAGAATCCATCCTCTATGCCCATAGTTAGTACACAACAACAAATATTTCACTGAAACCACAGATATTGACAACATTGTGGCAGACAGGTTCAGTGTAGGTGTCACCCCGCCCTCTCCCCCAAAATAAGACATAGTTATCCCAGCTGACTGTAACCTCCCTGTCATCACAGATGTCCAGGTGAGAGCCGCCCTCATGAAAGCAGAATACACAGCATGACTGGGACCTGATGGTATCCCCAGTTGCATGCTACATAAACTCTGACAGGAGCTAAACACACATATAGAAGTGCTATGTAACACTAGCCTGACTACAGGATATGTACCTGTACACTGGCGCACAGCAGCAGTGGTTCCACTCCACGAAGGAGGCACCTCAACATACCAATACAATACAACACAATACATTACATTACAATACAATACTATACAATATGCTATTGCCCTGGGACTACAGCAGCATACTGTTCTGCTACCCTGACCATTGTGACACATGTGGTGTGATGGTACCTGCTGCTGTCACACAGTTACACAGGGTGACTCATATGGCATATTACCTATCTGACTAACATTCAGCAGGGGTATGTGTGACATGTACTCATGGGGAGTCTTGCTTCTTAACACTGTGTGGTTTATTGCAGGGTATGTCTTATCTGTGGATAGGAACTTTTACCTACACATGTGCTCTCTATTGCAGTGGCATGGACGACACACAGCAGTCATTTAGGTTGTGGATGGTGTGAGGTGTTACTATGGTTGTTGGACATCTGTCATGGGTGTGACTTATTATGTAAATCCGGGAGTGGTAACCTCTATGTGGGTAGTATGTGTGTACTCTGTGGTGTTGTCAGTCACTGTGCATTGGTAACGTGTTTGAGTGCATTGTCACAGTGTTGTACATGTCACTGTGTCCTTCTCCATATCTGTAGCTGTCATGTGAGGTCCATACCATGGCATCCATTATGTGGTGTGGAGGGGTACACCGACCTACATGTCTATAGCTGACACACCATGTCTGCTGACACATACCATGTGCAGGTATTCCAGGAATAGTGTGCCACTGTGAATATCATTGGGGGCACTATTGTACACATTTATGACCCTGTTCACCCCTGACACATGCAGTGGTGGGCAGCCAATCACATATCTGGTGGTTACTGGTGTAGGTGATTTGAAATGGGGTATGGTACTCCAGTTTTGACACTGGTGTTCACTCCATGCCTTTGTCATCAGGCACCTGTTGCAATACATCTGTACACTTGTGCCTCACTCAGAATATATATACATCTCTCTCTCTCTCTCTCTCTATATATATATATATATATATATATATATATATATATATATATATATATATATATATATATATATATATATATGTATATATATATATATATATATATGTCTGTATACATATACACATATATATATTGATGTACATATATTGCTATAGATATGGAGAGGGGGGGGCAGGGGGTGTTGAGGTCGTCATATACAGTCATACCTGTAGATAGTCAGATCAGTCCGTCTATGTATATGTATCTACATATATCTATATCTGTATGTGTGCATTACATATATATGTTTGTACATATTCTATCTATCTACATCTGTCTATGTATTCCTACATCTCTCTCTATGTATGTATACATACATGCATATCATATATATATATATATATATATATATATATATATATATATATACACACATATACATATTTTGACATACATACGTATCCATATGATAGACAGGTATATCAACATGTTTGTCTACCATACTGTATACACACACACACACTAACATACTGCTAAACATACATAACTGTGAAACCTACTTTGTACATTGCACTACAACCTACAATCAACCAACATTGATATGTGCACATAGATGCTCTCACATACAAATGTATGTATAGCCTTCACTGATAGTTGCTGTATGTCCCCTGCCCTTTACACATCTTCTTATACATATGGATACAGACCAATGACACATATGGAGGGTTCACAGTATGTAGACCTTTATAGTATTACTTTACATTACCTGTGTTTGTCACAGCTGCTTGTGTTGCCGTCTGGTTTTCTGTCCTGCTGCTCCACTTGCCAGTTGTCAGCTTTCAGGTGGCTGTTGCTGAACAGTTTTGTTTGTGTCTGCTTAATTTCAATTTTCTCTGTCTCTGTCTCTCTCTCTCTGTCTGTCTGTCTGTCTCTCACATCCTCCTCAGGGTGCAATGAAAGTATTGCATGTGTGGACTGGGAGTACAGCATACTTTTGTAGGTATCTGCATATGTCCATGTGATGGCCTCTGCACCAATTGTTAGCCAGCATTTGCTAATTGCATGCAGCCAGTTGTGTACTGATTGCAGTTCTCACTGTGATTTCAGAACAGTGCTATAAAAAGGTATGTGAGATAGGCGTAGCCCTTTCAGATTTTAAGGGCAGGGACCATGCTGGTATGCTGTGGACAATATTCTGTGAGTGTAAAGGTTGGTATCTCTCTCATATTTCCAGCTGTGTTGTAGATTAACATTCCTCCATTCATTTCTCCAGTTTCCTGTACTAACTGTGTATGTACACTGACACCTACAACTACTACTACTGTTAATGTGTGTGTGTGCTTTCCTTTCACTTTTGCTTGCACTTTGTTGCTAAGGCTTCAATATTTGCCCTTTACAGTCACTACTTGTATGCCTGCTAGGTGTCCTGACTGTAGTGTGCTGCTGTAGCTTTCCTATTTTCCATGTACATTCACACCTTGGAATGCTTGCTATATCTGCTAGGGTGTTACAGCATGCAGTGTGGTCTGGCTATGGTGTGGGCCTTGACATCTATTAGGGTATTTGAGTATGCTGCTGAGCGGGCCCCAGAGACTCTAAGGTTCATCTGTTGTCTGCCTCATGGAATGGTACACATCAATGGGGTACACCCATTAAATTGTCTGGTATGTTGCAGTTGTGACTGTGGGTTAGCATGAGCATATGTATTACGACACTTATTCTGCCATGCAAGTGGTGAATACTTTCAGGACTCCATAGTTACCATTGCATGTGTTGTTACACCTTTCTGCCTACTATTTGTACATTTCACATGGAGTCTGTGGGGCATCCCTGTAAGTCATTCACTGTTGCTATGTCTAGGCTCTTAACTATTCAAATATGGTGGTGTCAGACCTCTCATGTGTACAAATATTTGCAGATTGTCCACATTTCTGCCTCATATTTTGGTCAATATCTCATGCACAGCTTTTTCTGGCAAATCACTCTGGGCTCAAGTCAGAATATAGTGACAAACATTCAAGTTTCAGACTTCATACCCTTCCAAACATCCCACAAAATGCAGACCCTGTTACTCTCTGAACTGTCTGTGTTTGTTGTAACATTATTTGTAATGTGTCCCTGGTTTTGGGCCTTTGCTCCACATATTTTATTACTTGGTCCAGATGTGTTCCTGTAAGAGGTTGTGGGGTATGGGCAGTGATTATCTTGCTCTGCTGTGAGTATGTGTGTGGCTTGCAATGTGCTACAGTGACATTATTACCTACTAGCTATCAACTAGCATGGCTGTTTCTGTTCACACACTACTATTATGGAAATCCACTAGTTTTGACAGTAATTCTAAATGACATGCTTTGTGTACTACACATCCTATATTCCCTTTACATTCATTCCTATTACATGATATATTTATTTTAGCACAATGTTCTTGTATAACAGTCATGGCTTAGTGGTAAGTCATGCAGACTACTGTTTCCAAGGTCCTGGGTTCGGGACTGACAGTGGGATTTTATTTTGCTTTTGAACTGACTACAGGACCTGTCAAACAGAGTGACTAAGGCACTTTTAAGCAGTTGTAACCAGGTTAGCTCTGGTTTGCGCGGAGCTCACGCATGCGCACTGGCGTTCAGCTCTGCGCACACCTGCTTACAACCGCTTAAACGTGCTTACTCTTGCGCACAGCCGCGCTATTTTCTTTGAAAGAAATGAAAATGGGGAGACAGGAAAGTGGTGAAAAAGGGGTCACAAAGAGGGTAAGACAGTAGGGAAACAAGCTTGGGATTTGCAGGAGGGATGTAGGTAAGGCCCATAGCTGCCCATTTCTTCATCAGCAACAGCTGTGCATATGTTTGTAATTTGGTGTGACATTTGATACCTTCCACCCCTGAGAGAGGTGTAAGGACAACAATAATACTTGTTGTACAGCCAATTGTAATTGATAGTTTCCATGTCTGGTAGACATATGTGCGGAATGGGCAGCTATGTATGGGGCGTAATTTTTTTGTGGGTACAGAGTGCCCCCTTTTTTTTTTTCAGGTGAGAGTGGTATGTCAGGTGAAGGAAGTCGGTATAGCTGGGGAGGTAGGTTGGGTAGGTCAACAGACGAGACAAACAAGATGCATACAGGGGCGGTGTATGACACATGTGGGGGGGGGTTACACAATTGACGGGGACGGAAGTTTGGATATCCAGAGCCCATGAGCCCAGGGATGGCAACAGTGGAACTGATATCCCCACCCATGGGCAGTTGCCACTGTTCCTTCACTGCCCAGGACGGGGCTGTGCTGGGGGCTGTGTAGGCCGGGCAACAGGCATGCCCGTAAGTTGTGCCACCTGTGCCTCAAGCTGGCGTAGGGGCTCGAGAACAGAGTCCCAGATCTCCCTACGCACCACAGTTTGGACGCTACGGAGGGTGAGTGGTGGTTCTCCTCCGGCCACACTTGCAGAGGGGGGACGGGCCCCATCCCCTGCAGCGCTTCCACCCGCAGGTGGCACAGTGCCACCGGAGGAGGGTCCAGACTGGGCACTAGTGCCAGGTGCACTCGCCAGCTGAGGTGGGAGAGGTGGGTCCACTGGAACCCGCCTTCCCTGTTGTCCTATGTTTTGCATTATGTCATGACAGTGTGGGTTAGTAAAATACAATACCATTCGCAATTAGTTGTAACAGCATGCATTAGTATTCCCATTAACCAAACACCCAGATATTCACACCACTGAACAGCAAGCATAACACATGCATAATTTGAACAGTAATGCACAGTCCAACAACATGCAGAGTTGATTGATGGCAACAGGCCATCAGGTTTGGATGTATGAACAGGGCAGATGCATCAACGGACATGCAAATATTTATGACCCATGAGGACAAATGTCCAGGGGTGTTAATTGTGATTGCACATACCATTTTCACGTGGAATGGATTATATGTGGTTATAGGGTGGGGTGAAGAAAATATTATTAACACCTTCGAATACCATTACATATGCTGTACATTTCTAATAGCTACAGATATATACACACTACTGTTCTAACTACAGTTTCCTATATGATAACTACTTCAATTTGGTGATAGGACTGTTACTATTACATCAATATACATTTTATTGTTATTCATACACGTTCATATCTGGCTTTGTTCAGCTACATCATCCTGCTACATTTGCTTTATATAGCTATAGACAACTGTGGATGTTTGATATTTCAGACAATCATACTATCTGCATATTGCAGACTGAGAGCAGCATATCCAGATTTTGGAATACACATTCCAGCGGCAGCAACACTTTGGACACATTTCGCAGTTTGGTTCTACTTGACACATTCATTTCATTCTGTACTGACTGCAGTATACTTTATACAGGGGTTATTACTACTTTATTGGTGGATTCATAACTCTTTCTCACACCCTCTCACTTGTTTTCATTTTACTATTCAGGATGGTACTTGCTTCTAGGCTTTATTGACATGTTTTACCTGTAGTTATTACAATCCTTTCCAGCAGTCTCACTTCTGTCATGTTTCAGTATTTCAACAGGGATATATTTCACACATGTGAGTTGCTCATCTTCTGCAGCTGTACTTTTCAGCCTGCTGCAGGTTGTGCACTATGATATTATAGGTGGGGCATCTTTATTTCAGACTTTATTTCAGACATTGCTAACTGTCATACTTTTATATTTCTTTACAGTTACTGGGAGTGGATTACTGACCTGCCTGGTGGCGCAACCGCACCAGCCTATCGCCATAGGCTCTACGGTTCGCAGAACGGACACCTGCAGCTGTAATATAAATGATGTAATATTGGAATACACATCTCCATAATATCAGCTAATTTAATTTCTTACATACATAATTAAATGTAACTTACTCAGTAGTGGGGCGTTGGGCATTTGCTGGGCCTCCTGGATCCAAAGGTTCAATTGGTCCTGCTTGCGTCTCTTCAGGTCCGCATGGTGGTGACGGACCTGCTCACCAGTCCTTGGAATCCCTGTGGCACTGGTAAGATCATGAGCCAACCGGTCCCACGCCTCAGCCCTATATGCTCCCCACAGGACCTGGCCCTGCATGAGTTGGGCCTCATGACTGTGGACTAGGAGCCAGACCATGTATCTGGACTCCTCAACGCCCCACCTCTGTGCTCGAATGCAACTACCCTCACCTACACCTGACATTCTGGCTGCAAGTCAGTTCTACAATCGTTTATGCTGTGTATTCCCACCTATGGGGCTTATATATGCCGTTTTTCCCGCACTTATGTGTGATTGGCCATTTTGGAATTTTATCCACTTCACAAAAACTGCTTTGTCATGCTCAACTTTCTATTCATTCCTATATATTTGCTATTACTGCATTTCTGAGTACAGCTGTCGTAGCTTAGTGGTTCAGTAACTTGACTATGGTGCATGGTATCCTGGGTTCGAACCTGGCCACTGCTTTTTATATTTTATGACTGTCTAGACAGGCTAGGGGGTGTGTCTGTGTAAAGGCAGTTTTGTTACAGCTTGCTGAACGTTGCCCGTCGGTTAGCTTGTTGGCATGGTGCGCAGCTCCGCGCAAACGGGGTGCGCTGGCTTACGCCTCATTTGGCTGTCAGCATGCATAGTATGCTCAGCTCAGCTAGGGGCACACAGTTTCAGTGTGTGAAACCACTGCTCACCTACGGGCACTCATTTTGCACCTGTTAAACCACTGCTTACCTACGGGCAGATGCACTCACCTTGTTAAACTGTAGCTCAGCTATAGGCACATCTGCCATTTTTTTATTGTTTTGTTACCTCACATTTCTTCAAAATAAATGGACTAGTTCATTACATTTTACATAAAATGTGATTTTATATGTGTACATGTTTGTCAGGGACTTGTTTCATGCTTATTTTGCTAAAAATAAAAGTTGGCTTTGTGGGGGCTCGAACCATGAATGCCTGCTCTTCAGCTGACGTCTCTACCGCTACGCTATTGCTTCTTGGCTTACTTTGCATATTTAGTTCTTATATGCTTTCCCACTGACTGCTAACTGTAGCTGCGCTACGGGCACGCCCGCCTAAACGAGCGCACTCACGGTTAAACATCTTTACAATTTAAAAAAAATATATCACATGTTCATTTATATATTTTCTGTTCATAGTCTGTGGGGGCATGTGTTGTGTTGTGTTTATTCACATTTCCGTGGACTCTGTCGTGGGTGTTTACTTTGGGCAATTTTACTCTTCTGGGGGCGTGTCCGCTTGCAGGGCTCGACCTACGGACACGCCCCCTACTGTCTTACACAGACCGTGTTAGACTTAGGTGTGATTCAGCATGCTCTCATGAATATGCAGAGCATGCTGACATCACTCCGTTTAACTGCAGCCTCCGTGTAAGAGTTAAAACTCTTACACGGAGGCTTCGTGAATCCTGCCCATAGTCTTTTATATATATAGTGTTTATATATATATATATATATATATATATATATATATATATATATATATATATATATATATATATCTATATAGAGTGTTTTATATATATATACATATTTATGTGAGCAGTACTGGACACGCTCAGAGTAACAAAGTGGATTTATTGACCAGGACGAGTAACGAGGGTTTGTTGGAAGTTTTGTTCTTCCTTAACTGTTATCTTTTTGACGCTGATATCGTGGACATCATTGGTTTATCTGCTGTTTCGCTGCCCCAATTTCATATTTGACACCTATGTATATATATATATATATATATATATATATATATATATATATATATATATAGTGTTTTATATATACATATATATATATATATATACATATATATATATATATATATATATATATATATATATAGTGTTTTATATATACATATATATATATATATATATATATATATATATATATATATATATATATAGTGTTTTATATATACATACATATATATATATATATATATATATATATAGTGTTTTATATATATATATATATATATATAAAATAGTGTTTTTTATATATATATATATATATATATATATCTATATAGTGTTTTTATATATATATATATATATATATGTATCTAGTGTTTATATATATATATATATATATATATATATATATATATATATATATAGTGTTTATATATATATATATATATATATATATATATATATATATATATATATATAGTGTTTATATATATATATATATATATATATATATATATATATATATATATATAGTGTTTATATATATATATATATATATATATATATATATATATATATAGTGTTTATATATATATATATATATATATATATATAGTGTTTATATATATATATATATATATATATATATATATATATAGTGTTTATATATATATATATATATATATATATATATATATATATATATATATATAGTGTTTTATATATATATATATATATATATATATATATATATATATATATATATATATATATATATATAGTGTTTATATATATATATATATATATATATATATATATATATATATATATATATATATATATATATATATATATATATATATATAGTGTTATATATATATATATATATATATATATATATATATATATATATATATATATATATATATATATATATATATATATATATATATATATATATATATATATATATATATATATATATATATATATATATATATATATATATATATATATATATATATATATATATATATATATATATATATATATATATATAGTGTTTAATACGCATATATATATATATATATATATATATATAGTGTATAATATGTATATATATATATATATATATATATATATATATATAGTGTATAATATATATATATATATATATATATATATATATATATATATATATATATAGTGTTTATATATATATATATATATATATATATATATATATATATAGTGTTTATATATATATATATATATATATATATATATATAGTGTTTATATATATATATATATATATATATATATATATATATATATATATATATATAGTGTTTATATATATATATATATATATATATATATATAGTGTTTATATATATATATATATATATATATAGTGTTTAAATATATATATATATATATATATATATATATATCTATATATGTATATATATAGTGTTTATATATATATATATATATATATATATATAGTGTTTATATATATATATATATATATATAGTGTTTATATATATATATATATATATATATATATATAGTGTTTATATATATATATATATATATATATATATATATATATATATATAGTTTTATATATATATATATATATATATATATATATATATATATATATATATAGTGTTATATATATATATATATATATATATATATATAGTGTTTTTTTATATATATATATATATATATATATATATATATATATATATATATATAATAGCTTTCGTCCTTTTATTGTAGCAAGAACTTCTTCAGACAACTAGTAATGTAAAAACCATGGTATATATAACAAATGGGAGGTAGCTAACTACTAGAATGTTGTCTTCTAGGGTCAAAGAGCATTTATCAAGTATTAGAAAAAATGACACAAAGAATGCTTTAGCAAAACATAGCAGTGTGTGCTATAACTTCATGGGTTTCACATTCCTAGTTTTACAAAAGGTTGATGCCTTTGTTGGTGATGTTAACACCTTGTTAGTAGTAAAAGAACTACTTTGGCAGCTCAGATTTAATGCAGACTCTCCCCCTGGCCTGAATGAAAACCTTAACATTAAATGTGTTCTTAAATGGCAGGGCTGATTTGTTTTTACAAACAAGACTGGCAGTTATTTTTGTTGTCATCCTGTATGTCACTCATTATACAGTTTTCTTTATTTGTTACATTTTTGAAAAGCTTATTGGTACTAGCCTAACTGTCACTCATTACTTAGATGAATTACAATAATTAGCTACCTCCCATTTGTTATATATACCATGGTTTTTACATTACTAATTGTCTGAAGAAGTTCTTGCTACAATAAAAGGTTGAAAGCTATTAACACTTGCTCCTTCGTCTTTTGTTCATTAAAAAGTTTATTTGGATTTATATATCTATATCTATATATATCTATATATATATATATATATATATATATATATATATATATATAGTGTTTTTTATATATATATATATATATATATATATATATATATATATATATATCTATTCATTTATATATATATATATATATATAGATATATATCTATATATATATATATCTAATGTTTTATATATATATATATATATATATATATAGCATTTATATATATATATATACATATGGGTCTACCTGACATGGTCGACAGTTCACATGATCGACACTCATTTGCTCGACAGTTCATTTGGTCGACAAGCAGATCTGCCCCCTTCCCCAATGTTGTGCGACCCTGGAGTTGACATATATAGTTAGGGGGGTGTGGGGGGCACAAATAAACTGTCGACCATGTCAGGTAGACCCCTATATATATATATATATATATATATATATAGTGTTTTATATATATATATATATATATATATTTAATTATTAATTGAATAGTTTGTATTAGGACAACCCACAGAAAAAGGCGGGTTTTTTCTGAGTACTGATTGGTGCAAGTATTTTTTAAAAATGAGATGTTTGTAAGAGCACTTTTGTCTGATGAAGGGTTTAGCCAGCTCACTTTGTTGTTTTTTACTCTCAGTGTTTTAATAAATATTTATTGTGTTCGTACAGCAGCAGTTCCCAGTGATTTTCATACTTTGTATTTGTTGATATTTGGAAGCACTGGGATTAGGCTAAGCACTAGCTTTCTTCTTGGATTTTCTACTTTTGGCTTATTGTGCTATGCATGCTGCTGAAGGAAATACCGTAACCAATGGACTGAATACAATGTCAGCAGTAGGCAGTCGTGGTTTGGCTATGGATATTTGGTGCACAGATAAACTGACAACGCAGCAGAATCCTCTGCTTAATTTGGGTTTCTCTGTTTTGAGGAACAATGGTGAAGAGCCGTTGAAACCGCTAGCGATGGACAAAACTTTTGAAGACTTGGCTCGTGACCTTAATTTTAAGGCCATGAGGCTACAACGACTACAATGGCAAGCCTACCACTTGGAGGCTTGTCTGGATTATGGTATTGTCCCGAGGGGCATGCGTGTTATGTGCATGCCAACACAAGGACAAGTATCCAGATTTATTAGCTAAGTGGCAGGCTATCAATATAAAAACAAGCTTTCAATATATGGAGTTGTTGATAACTTTTTTCTCTTCAGAAGTTGCAGATTTGAAATGTGAGGTATCCAATGCAAAGCAGAAGTTGACTGATAACTTCCGGGAACCACATCATAAGACCCGATTGGAGCAGATACATCAGGGTCTTCTGGATAATGATGATAAACTAAGAACTTTGAAAATGGGAAAATTAAGGCGAGATTATGAAGATTTTTCGAGGGGTAATATCTTCGTGTGGCCGAAGAATACCCCTCGATCCTCTAATAATACATGGAGGCCACAGGGACCCAGAGGGAGACCTATGAATGCAGAGGAGCGGCGCGGTCGTTTGACGTCTAATACAGAGACACTCACAGCAACAACAGTTCCGGTTGACGTTTTGGCGGGGAATCCGTTAATGGCTAATGAAAGAGTGGTAGCTATTGAAAGCGAATCTGAGCTTCCCAATCTGCACAAACTTGAATGTGATTACTGCTTGTGACTTAGCAGTCACGGGCAAAGAATCGGCGAATTTGGAAGGGCCGTGGAACACTGACTGTAATCAAAGTGATTCAGTTAAGGGAGGGGCATTGATTACATCTGTGACTCCCTTGACTAGTTTGCAAGATACTTTTAATGAGAGGGTAGAATCAGTGCCTGTTTCAGGGGACATGGGAGCGTCTAAAGTGCTATTAGGACAGGATTATTTTTTGGGCATGTTGCCCATGAATGTCAAGAGGAAAGGTCCGTGGAAGCGGTCACGGAGCGACGACAGGGACTCTATGAACAAAAGGAGGACTTTGAATTGACTTCATGTTGTTTTATTCATGGTATTGTATTTAATCTATCTAAATATACACTAAATGCTGCCGAAATATATGTTTTGAATAGAGGAATGACATTTGTACCAAGTAAACCTTGTATGTATAGTGATATAGTGCTGGATTTAATGTTGTATTGCCGAAAGGTAATGTTGAATAAGATATATGGAGGGGCACAAGGTTCTAGTATGGGCCTACGAAAACCCAGTAGCTATATTCCCCCATTTTCACCAGCACTGAATTTATTTATTAACAAATGTGAGAGTGATTTGTGTAAGCTCTTGCAAGAAAAAGGGAAAAACTGTTTTTATAATTTAACTAATGAGCAAAGACAGGCCTTAGAGAAACTTAGTAAGAATCGAGATCTGACGATAAGGATGGCAGACAAAGGAGGGGGAGTAGATGTCTTGGACACTGACTGGTACAATAGGAAGATATCAGAACTGCTATTAGAAAGAGAGGTCTATCATATGATGAATCCAGTAGAAATTAAGAACATCATAAGTAAGGTACATGTATGTGTAGAATGGCTAT